>NC_071327.1:69318580-69619830 GCF_943734725.1 Anopheles marshallii
TTTTATTATGTTATTAGACTTACCCCGATAATTGTCTTCTTATTGGTAAATTTTTAACATTACCAGATTTAAAAACATGCTTCACATCACACACAGTTTCCTAATTAATTGTTTCAGTCTATTAAACACCTTTTCACTGTTGTTCGTTATCGTTCAGCTCTCAAGTCACTTGGGCACTTGTACTAAAAACTCGCCAGTTTAGTACAGTATTGTATCGCCCGTTTCGCACACTGCAATTCGATTAGTTCAGAATTGTTTGTTGATTGCACCGTGCCCACATTGCGATGGTTTAATTTCCAACCCCAAAAAAACAAAAAATCAACACACCTCGATACGTTATCGCAACGGGTACTACCGGTTGCTTTCGCACGCCTGTTGAAATTGGTGACACACAGCGGGCCTGAAAACTACGCCCGCGTAACGGTAACGGTTCGGTTGAATCAGATGATCGGGAGCAACTATACGCTAAAGCTGGTGCACTCACAAGGTACCGGCCAGCATCGTCTCGTTCGCAATGTTTAATTATTTAAGTACCCGGTGATGGGTGTTACGGGAGAACGAATTCTTGACGGTTTGAATTCGGCCCAAGGGATCAACAGCAAAGTTTTGCACTAATACTGCACAACACAGCACACATTACAACCGTTTGGGAAGGGTTGACGATCGTAGATTTGCACTAAACACTAACCACTCACACACAAGCGTTACGATGCGTTACTTTCGGTGTTTGCTTTGCACGGTTGAATTCTTCAAAGTTTAAACGCCGTGCACAACGAAACTTATCAAACTCAAACGTTTTCTGCTGCCCGATACAATTCTTCCCCCAAACGGGTGTGAGGGGTGGGGGGGTGGTGGGTGGTTTAAACGATTTAATCACTCTCGTTCCACTCTGTTGTGATCTTTCTGTTCGCTCCTTGTTCCTTTTGTTTTGTTACAAGTCCCTCGACTCTGTCTCCACTTTCCTTTCCGTTCCGTTCCGTCACACACTTACCGTCGCTCCAGCACTTCCACAGGCAGCATCGATGCACAGAAATGCTAATTTTTTGGGCCTCCAAAAACCCGATAATTCTAATGCGTTTTGTGAGTGCGCGAATTTGGCCACCGTGTGCCTTACCGCAGGTGTTGTTTCTTTTTTTCTTTGTTTTTGCTTCGCTTTGCCGTCCGATCGGCCGGCTGACGTTTGACGTTCCGGTACGGTGTGGCGAATTCACACTCCGTTTAGCAGCGACCGCGCGCTCGACGGGCATCGACGACGATGGATGACGATGAAGTACGGCAAAACACATGTACCGATGTGCATTCATCCGCAGTCGAAAAGGGAACTATTCATCTGTGCTTTTTGTTTTGATTTGACTTGATTCGTTTGGCTACCTTCTGCTTCGGCATGGGACGAACGCGGTCGGCATGCTCCATGCTGCCAGGCATCGTGCGCACGTGTTTGTGTAGCAGGACGGAAAATCGTGTACACGGTGCGTGGTGTGCGCAACTGATCGAAAAATATGGTATATGCAAAGAGATGCCCGGGGGGGGGGGCAAAGGGAAGGGCAGGGCGGTGGTGATGTGGCGCACGGACGATAAGCAACCCGACGGTGAAGATGATGGAGGAATTATGGGTGCTGGCCACATAAAAAAAACACACACACAACCCCGCAGAAAAGATGATGGCAAGATCCTATGTAAACGCGTGTACAAACACACAAGAGGGCTGGCGGGTCTTTACACGTTCGCTTTTACACGCTCACCACCATCAGCGGGCATCACAGTAACGCGTCATCATCGTCCACGGCACTACCAATCCTGCCAATCCGTCCACGATGATGATGATGATGATGATAACGCCACGGTTGTGTTGGTGCCGAGAACGTGTGGGGAAGCGTTCGGTCCGAGTTCTCTATTTACCATCGACACCCTGCCCCGGCACGGTCCCTGCAGTGGCGGCGGCACTTTATCTTTCCCGGGGAGCCCTGATGAACCAACCAGAGCGTGCAATTTATGCCGAGTGAAATGGCACGAGCGAAACAACCAGCTTCGCCGCCGTACGTACGCACAACCCATACACCGAAAGCAAGATACAGCCAGAATCTGGCCGGCCCGGAACGCCGCTGGCGGGGGATGTGCAGATCCTGCCGGTTGTTTGCTCTCGCCGGAGCTGTCTCGCAGCGGATGGATAGGGGTGGACCACGGCCTAAGACGTGTAGACGGTGTTCGTTCGCTTCAGCCACGGCAGTCAACAAATGCCAGTCCTGCTGTGAGGTGGTTTGGAATTGTTTGCAAGGGTGTTTTGCAGTCGCTCGGCCGATTATCTTTACGCGTCTTTTTTTCTCAACATCGCCAATATACCGGCGGTCGTTGAGGTTGAGCATCGGTATAGAAGAATTCCATCAGTTTCATCGAGTACTAAACGTCGAACATATTGAAACCAAACGAGATAGGGATGAGTTTTTCAAGATCAAAATTGTGATACATTGAATATATCGTTACCAAAGCAGAGAGAGAACCCATCTGTGTACCAATAAAGTGCACTTTGTTCGCAACGAATTGTGAAACAGGACTTGAATGTTGCAGTGACATGTGGACTCGTTTGCGTCTAAATTATCGTTTGTTCTAAATTAATTCTCACGTGATAGCACATCATACAGTTTTGTACTGTAGATAGCTGAAACTGACTTAAATGAATGAGAATAGGAGGATCAGGTTTTAATCTAAATTGTACCAAAACTATGTGCACAGAGTAATGCAATACACCTTTATGAAGTCGAGGAATGATTTAAGAAACAAACTAAACTTGCCAACTATTAAAAGAATTTTGTGTGAACTTCTAATGAGACACATCAAATGTAATCCGAATATGAAGAATAAATAATTACTTTTTAATGAACAAATTGCAATCGTCCTTTTCAAATATGTCGTACATTTTTATACAAATACTTACATTTTTTCGGAACAGTTTAGTGTATTTAGAACTGGTATTGACTGTTGTAATTTTTTAGTACATTTGTTTTGTGTGTTATACATTAGTTACGAAAATCATAATATTCCGTTGGAACTTGTATTATTATCAGGTATACCCGCAATAATGACAGATCTTGTTTAGTTTTGTTTTATTTATGAGAAAGTTTCGATATTGCACCAGGATTCAACTTACGCGGATTTTTTCCCGGGTTGCAGCTTACTGTACATGCAACTTGGTTCCCCACTTAGTTCAACCATTATTTGCAACTATTAAGCGATTTATTGGCAACAAATCGGTTTCTGTTTCGTTCGCAAATCAGCGAACTTCATGTAAACATTGTTGTTTCTTTCAATTGTTTACTACAAACCTTTCCCGGTTGCTTTGACGGCGTAACTTCGTCGAGCTTTACCAACTCTTCTATTTTTTGCAGCCACATAGAACAGAGCAACATTCCATATCATCAATAGACTACAAAAAAATGTCGACTAGACGTCTAATAACAGTCTGCTTTTATGCTTTTTATCTCATTAAAAAAAGAAATTAACCTTATTAACCTCTTACAGTCCTCAGAGTTAGTGACGGGTCATACGCTTCATTTCACAGATCAGTCAGCCTGTATATCCAAGTAGGCATTGCGGGTTTGAAGATTCCTCGAGGTGCATAAAAGAACGTGAGCTATTTGGGCTCGATTCCGATTCTCGTTGAACCTACTGAAACTACTGAACCTACTCGGTCTCGATTTTGATGAAAATTTTTACTAGTAATTCGGTAGTCGGCGTCGCTTATGTTGTCTAGTAACAGCAGGATTTGTTGAACCTTCTGAGCTTACATGACAGATGTGGATGGAACCGCACATCACTACTCTGAAACGATCCCAGTCAAGGGTCTTAAAACCAAACGTTTTGAGCATCAACACCATCACTTCAATTTGATCGGTGTCATTCTGCTGACATGACCAGCTCACCGAAGTTGAGAAAACTCATTGAATGACCCTCAAAAATGAACGAGATTACTCTTGAACTGCCTATTGACCTATGACGTATGACCTTGAACATTCGCGTGATTCGCAACCTAAACGTACTTTAAGCGCTTAGCAATTTCTATGTAAAACCCACCCATAACCGGAAATACCTGTAGTTTGCTCATCTTCAAAGCACGTGTGAAAAATGCGAAACCGTGCAAATTAATGCATCACCTTTTTTTGCAAAGATAAGGCATGGAAATAGCGCACCCGTTGCAATGCAAATGCAGCGCTAACTCTGTTCCCACCACCCGTTTCACAGCCCGCCGGGGGTTCGGCTGATTTGCAACAAAACCCGATGCACATCGATGTGTTCGGTGGAAATGATATAGGGCAATTAAAATTTCCAGTTTTGTAGTGGCCGATACCCCGATGAAAAGCGGTCGGAACCCGCAAACGAACCGTTGTCATTGTGGCTTGAGATGCCAATCTTATTTTATGGCCCAATGATTTGTACTGTTTTGCGTTTACATTAATGACTAGCAAAACGGCAGCAAAAGAACAGCCTGTGCGAGCTGGTGCCGCTTTAATTAATTGCAGCCTCAATTGCACTACACGAATCGAGTGCCATGTTTGTGATTATGTTGCAATGATAAATTATTTTATCTGTTTAAAGTAAAGAATAATAATTTGTTTGCTGATCAGTTGAGATCAAAAAGAGATATTAAGATTCCACTGTATAACACTGGAGCTATCATATGTTTTAAACGTTTTTGAATAGATGGCTACTTTATCAAAGAGAGTTTCGCTAAGTTTTAGTATTTTTTCAATAGATAGATTGATAATTATGATGATTATGAACGTTATTGAAACGAACAATAAAAAACCCATGTATAGGCAGTCCACGAGATACACTATTATAGCGGACTGCTATAATCCGGGAATAAAATTCGTTTATACTTCCAAGTTTCAGAGTCAACTTCCTTCTCTGCGTTTAATTTGTTCAGCAAATCAGGCGGCTTTTTGAAAGAATTGATTAAAGTAAATTAAAAACAAATGTAGATGATTAATGATGATGGCAAAGGAAGGTATTTTCGACTAATTGTTCACCTTTTTGCTTAGGTGTTAGGTCTTATAAACTAACTCAGCTGTCAAATATCAAAAAACCACCTTTCTCTGGAACTGTCTGTACACACAAAAACTATTCCATGATTTGCAGCATACCGCTCAAGTTGGGACGCATCGAAAGCATACATCAGTAACATCAACTTTCAATGGCAATATTCCTCTTTTACGAAACAAAATGCCTCTATCCTTATTCTAAGCATCTCTGAATAGAGTCTGCCAATTTGAACAGCTCACCTACGGCTGCTACCAAGTACCAAGCCAACTATCCTGTATCTCTAACGAGAAAACTATCCAACCGCTAGGTAGATCAACGATTGTTCGCTGCTAATTAGAACACATCGATAACGACTCTTGATAAGCAATTCCATGCAACTCGACATTAGTTTTCCCACACTTTTCCCACTTGCGTTCATTGCAACGGCAAACCCAAGCTGTAACAATGGCCGTTCGCTAGACGGTTGCTAATCATCACGTCAAACTGCTGAACAAATTCCACTTCCCATCTCTGAACGAGCTGGCCGTTTGGAGTTGCCGCAGTACTTGCGAGTTTTACACTCTCCAACCATCCAGAAATGGTTCCAATTAGTCCGCTAGCGCATGGTAGCTGCTGGGAACGTTAGCGCCATGCTAGACGATTGCACCACCTGCGTACATCATCGGACATCAATATTTTTCTTTCACCAATAAAAGCGGACTTTCCAATCCAGCTGTAACGTTAGTAATAAACAACAACTTTATTGAAGCGCCACTTGCCGATCGCCTGCACTGCAATCACTGCGCCGTAAAGGGATTGCCGGCATTGGTCAGCTGATCCAGTATCGCCTTGTGCAGGTCCTCTATCTGCTCGTACAGATAGGAGTGAATGTCACCGGTACCGGAGTGGTTGTACGTGTTGCCCCGATTGTCGAACGATGCAATGTTGCCATTCTTATCGATTTCGGCGTAGCTTTCGAACTGCTGACCCGGGAAGCTGGACTGTTCGGTGGTGACCGATTTGGCCGTCGCCTTGCCGGCCGGATCAAGGCATTCGCGCGTCACTTGAATCTTGTTCACGTCGTCCTTGGTTGAGTTTTTGACGATCACGCACTTGAACGATTCCGGTGGGCATGTGAGCGTGTCACAAATGATGGTACCTTTTTTTTTGGAGGGGGAAGGGTGGGATGGAAACCATAACAGCATTGATGTTGAAAGACACTATCGGAGAGCACTTACCATTTTCTATTCTAGCATTCGATTCGCCGCTTAACGTTAGTAGACTGCTCAGCTGCCGTGGTGCTCGATTGAATGCGGCACCTTCGACGACCGCACTACCGAGAGCTGCAACAGCAAACACTACCAAAAACAGGGTCTGGCCTTTGGACAACATGTTGTACTTTAACTCTTTCACAAAAGGGGTTCACCAACCGACACCAACAACGACACGTTCGATCCAAACACCTGTACTGACTGAGCGGGGAAATGATCGTAGATGAATGTTTTAAATACGCTCCAAACAAAGTGGATGCTGCTGCTCGTGGGAACGCAAACAAGTGCATCGATTGTTCGGTGCTGCTGATGCGATGATGTTTTATTTGGGCGAACAACCGTACAACACTCACAGCCCGGTTGTAGCAATACACCTGTGTGACGTTGCTTGCTGAGGTGCTGCTGTTTCACTTAGCGCAATTACTGTACCCTATTAATCATCACGGAACTGCTTGGTACCCTTGCCCAATCCTTGACGCACTGTACTGCCGTCTAATTGGAACCGTTTAACGCCGCTTCCGAATAACGCACGCATGTCAGATCACAGCACAGCTCACGTCAGTACGCACAAGCACCGGCATTTGCTGACTTACTTGTCGCAGCGCACGCAATATCAAACCCTGCGCAGAATGTGCAGATCAATCACCGGAGATTGCGTGGTCCGGAATTAGAGACAGGAACCGTGTCACGTCGACCCAGACTGGAGTGGCGTTCCAGATCACGACCAACTACACCGTACGATCGATTGAGTAAGTTTCAGCACGATTCGTGGTCGGGCTGAGGAATTGTTGGTACGTTCCGGGCACTATAATGCTTCGGGTACCGATAACGCTTCGGAAGGTTGATAACAGCGTACGCTGTACGGGGCGAAGATGTTTAGCCGATGGGTGGTTTTTTTTTAATGCAATAACACAGCCGTACAGCACACGCAGTTGTTTGTTGGGAAGAATTAAAGAATGCCAGCAGGTTAGTAGCTCAATACGCATAATGTTCTATGGGTCATATGGGTTTTACTATGCGGTACGGAGATCGCATCTTTGAAGATGTCCAACATTTGGTTACTCTTGGGCCTTGGATCGACACTTTATAGCAAAAGTTTATACCACGATCTGAGGGACTTCATTCCACTAACTCGACATGATAGTATGGACATAAACAATCGTAGTTTTAGTACTCACACATATCTCTGGGGTAGGGCTTGCTCAAACCAGACTCATTTGGACGCTGGTATTTGCGGCCAAGGTCGTTATTTGGTATATGGATAACATCAAATGTACCCTTGAGATTATTTTTATAGTTATCGATATGCTCGAATTCTCGAATTGCTGCCGAAGTAACTTCACCAAGTACGGATAACAACAATCCACTGAGCAGGGAAAAGGTTTTGTCGTGCAACTTCAAAAGCTATTACGAATTAGGAATTCTTCGAAAATTGGTAATGAGGAAAGGTTTAAAAAAAGAGAAAGTCCTCAACGGCACCAGAGAAGGCATAATGTACGGCAAATTTGACGGACTCCGAAAATATGTTCATGACATCCGAAAATAACATTTATGTCTAGGTTCTTTGGCCTGTCTTGAAAAGGAAAATAATATCCAGATCAATGTTGAATGCTACAGTTCTACAGTATGCTCATCTGCAAGAGTTCTCTATTGGTTATTGGAAGACGCTCGTCATAGTTACGTGACCCTAGAAGTGATCAGTAAATCAACACTCACGAAAAACACTCACTCTATTTATTTATTTATTATTTATTTATTTCTTCCATGATGACGGCGTTTGATGAAACACTCACTCTAGTTTAATAACTTTATAAGCCCTGGTTAGCCATCCGCCATTAGAAGACCATGGCATTTAAAGTCTTTATAGGTTGAGAAGTTCTGACCAATCTTGAACATATCGACGATAACTATTTGAAGTCCTACCCTTTTGTTATTTCTATTTTATTCGTCTGGTTGATCAACACTTTTCGACCATACATCAATAAAAGTTTAATTAGCCTTAATGACCAAATGAAAGAATTCAAAATTCACGTTAAACTTCTACTTTATCAGCACAACAACCTCAAGAGGTCTAGGTCGGTCCAAAGCTCAAGTCTTGGGCACACGAAAAAGCATAAAAGTCCAATACACGATACTTCATAACCAAATATTACATTAAGATTACACCATTCCGGTAATATATCATATGTAATACAAAGAAATAGTTTTTCGCACATCAAATCTCCTATTCGCTCTTCTTCTCATGTTTCCCTGCTATTCATCATCCTTTCGTTCACAAAGCCGTGACTTTGCTGCACTGTGAACTAGATCAGATAACAAATGCTATAATGCATTAATTTACAATTCAAACAACATTCGTCAAACGGCACAGTGTATTTTTTTTTCCTTTTTTGCACATCACCAACAACACAGCAACAAAAACGTGTTTCATTAACGCGGACAAGTTTTCCCATGCATCACTAGTGAACATGTGTCACGATCCGCGAAGCCCGCGTACCCGGATTAGCGCTACCGGAAGCTGCTGCAACAGCGCGTAATGCTAATGTTTGTTAGAGCTGTGCAATAACCTGCACTATCGAAATTAATTAAAACCATGGCAAAAACACATTACTTCGCAATCCAAAACATGCCGGCATTTAAATGGGAACAGAAGAGCTTAGAGTGTTACACCTTTTTCTGTTGCTACCCCAACGAAAATCGATTGTTTGATGAATTATTATTGTAAAGCTAATGGCGGAGATTCATAATCGTTTGCCACACCGCAAAAACATACACCATGTTTAGTCGTTCATCCCATCAACTTCAATCCATAATCCGGACGGTGCGCTACGGGAATTGTTACCTCCTCCAACTCCGCTTCGCCCAATTGTTCCAACAGCCAAAAAGGGCGAGCAGTGACGTGACTGTGGTTTGGAAGGCTTCCACCATCCTGGGGCTGGCGCAAAGTGCTCAAATCTAAATCTAAATTCCACTTCAAGACTCTCGGGTGATGTTCTGTTCCTAGCATCCTGGCCACCAACACGCCACGCAACACCTCACAGGAATGCACTATGCTTCTGGTGGGGAAATATGAGCCGAGCTTGTAAGAGGGTGTTTCCGATTGGGGACGGCCGAATACTATAATAGTTGAGGTAATTTGGCTTCCGGTCCGGAAACCAAAGCCTGCCACATATGCAACCCACCCCGTGCGCGTCTACGATGTAATCCCGCTCAGCAATTATCGTAATACGTTCCGGTGTTTGCGTACCCTCGCGTTGGCCGTGGATTGTAGTGCCAGAAAGGCGCACGAATCTTTTTAACTCCAGGGACCTTGAATGCTTCTCCCAAGGTCAGAAGCGTAGTAATTTTTTTTAACAGCATTCTGCATCTATTTCGGGTGGGAAAATGCATGACACACAAGCATACTTTCACATCGAATGGGACCAATACCTCAGCATGCTGATGGAATGTTAATAGGAAAAATGATTGTCTACATTCTTATTCGAAGTTCAACTATTGGATTCTGATACTTAAAGAATGCTTCTTTGTACATATTTTTTCTTAATTCGAATAAGTTTACTTATGAGGTAATTAGTTACGAATTGGTTGACTAAATTACGCTTTTTTGTCTGATTCCTGCTTTCGTTGGGTATAAGTTTAAACTTTATTTTATATTAATCTAATTATCTAACTAATATTAATATAATTATGGCTTTTTTATGGCAACATTTTCTTTTTTTTTCTTTTTAATTAAATACAAATGTAAAGCATTCCTTACCATTGGAATCAATATTGATTGAGATGCTAATGAACAGCATTGTAAGTTGTGAATTTTAGAAGAATTTTAAAGGAGCTCTACATGCACAGAAAGTGTGGCTTCGAGAGCAACTTAAATTGGCGGTAAAAGAGGAACTTCACCAACTCCGATACATGGTGTCGCTGCGTAACCATGTTGGGATTCAATTAGGCTTGGTTTAATTGGCTTCCTACCAAGCAATTGTTAAGCAATTGAGGTGGATCATTCACAATGCATGATGGCATGATGATTTACTTGACGGAAAATTTGATGGTAAGTTTCTAGAATTTTGACTAGCAATAGTTTAGTAACGTACTCGTAATGTTACAACCAACGATAAACTCCACTCACCGCTTTACTCATCACCATGCAAGATGCTTGTTGTGGTAGTTATAGTGTCTTGAATGTCAGGACTTTCAATGGAGATGTCTCACGAGATCCGAAGACTTTAAAATAGTACTAGAATAGCTTCTGATACTTGTCCTATGTGGGGTCATTCTTAACATTTCAACAATACCCGAAAGGACCTTTTCGATTTGTATCCTTTCGAGCGCCGTTATATCCCAGATCCGAAGCCTCTTGAAGTTTCCACAGTCTCCTCCGAGCTGACCATCGGGGGGACAACCAGACACTAAACTAAGCTGTCACAATTCCCAAAAGGTACTCAGTGGCTTGAGCGCAGCGCCAGTAACCCTGCCTCAAGTATAGAAAGACTAAGGAGGGATCGAAACGGATCTTTTTAATTATACTTTTAAATTTCTATTTTCTGGTGATTCTTGACGCTGTGTTTTGAAGATCACTCTCACGAAATTACTCAAAGTTTTGAATTATTCAGAAAGTTTTTTCCTATAAATTCACTACAACTAGCGGTGGGAGAAACTGATTCAGATTCATGAATCTGATTGAATCTTTGTGCTGAATGAATGACTCTGAATCTCTATTTGAAAGATCCATGAATCATCCCTGATATAAGACTTCCATTTAGGAGTTTGTCCCTCCCCCTCCAACTAGTCAATTACCATTCCACTTAAGACCTCCGATGGGCCACTACTCTGAGGATTCATGAGGAATATTTTGAGAGTCGATTCCTGATTTAAATGACTCCTCAATAAAGATTCATAAGAATGACTCCTCACTAAAGATTCATAAGAATGACTCTAACCAAAAGATTCTTTAAGCACAACACTATTTCCGATCATTCTTAGCGAAGTGTTCCGAAGATCATTCTTGGGAAATTACACAACAGTTAATGTTCTTGTAGATGTTTTCTTTTATAAAAACATTAAAATGACCGTTTCCTAAGCTTTTTGTTCCCTTTTTGGGAGAAAAGAGTCTTAGCACACGGTTGTTGCGTTGATACAGTTGCAGAGCTACCGTCTGTCCAACATTGAAGCAGGTCCGCATCATCGGAGTGTATCATCAAACCTTCTAATTGAACTTTCGAAATTTTATCATAAAAGTATCACAAATAACATACCCAAATGCTACATTGTACACAAGCACCTTGAAAATGAATACAAAATTAGACAACCTACGCATCTTCCCCAACAGCTATCCTTAAGTGGCTTCAAGTAAGTAAGAAACAGCAGAACCACCACAGGTACTTACCGCGTTACTTTCATGGGCAAAGATAGCAGCTGTTTATGGCCAGCTCCCCCCCCCAAAAAGGACGGCGGAAATGCTCGCCGAACAAATTGTCTGTAACGCCCTGACCTCGACCACCAGCGGTCTGCTGGTGCTCGAGCTGTAAGTGACGGTGAGCCAACCCTGAAGCATACACCACAGCCCGTAGTAGCCGCCCCAGCCAGTGTCCCTCGTACCGCCAGACGTACACCAAGTACAGTGGCGACACATTTCGCAACGAGCACAGCGTTTGTTCACTTCTCTGTGGGATAGCAGAAACAAGCGACAAGGGATGCAATCGTTCGAAATCGGAAGCAGCGAGCAGAAAGCGCGAATTTGTCCACACGGGGGGTTTGCTTTCCCTAGAGAGGGATATTTGGCATTCTAAAAGCAATAAAAGGATAACCTGTTTCCGGTAAGGTTCAATTATCTAGTGAGAATAATAAAGAGCACCGGGAGGACAGGACGCCCGTACCAGTCCGTGCGACACGCTCCAAGGAATCGTCCGTCGTTATGAACTTTCTTGTAGCATTTGTGTATGTGTGTGTGTGCGAATTATTTGTCCTTTCTTTAAACCACACTTTCTTTAAAAAAAAAACACCCCTACATTGGAATGGGTGGTTTACATTTTCTTTTTCCACCCGGACATAACTGCTGGATGGTCCGTGTTGCTGCTGCAAGTGAGAGTGAAAATAATGGTTGGCAGTGCCCGCACGCTCCCGGTGGACAAAATCAGAAGAAATTTAATTTAAGGATCAAAGGCACAGAGTGCAAGCAACCGTTTGCTGTATCGGTATTGTTTTGCCATCGATTTCAAGGCCCTTGCCGGACAGTGAAACTGGTCCCCGGGGAGAAATCGCACTCAATCGCAGAAGCCCTTTGGAAAACGGTCGTTACAGCAAGCGCGCATATCTTCCGCATTCCGGGCTGCAGCACGATTGTTGTGCGAATTTTGGTTCGTTTTTTTTTTTTTATTTTGGCTCACTGCTTACTGCGATGCGAACTGTTGGAAAGGAACAGTAAAAGCATTACAGTTGACAGCAGCAACGAAAAAACAAGTGGTCCCCCTGCTTTACCCAACTGGTTCGCTTTTGCATTCATGTGAACTACTTTGTGACTCATAAATAAACAAACGGATTATAGTAGGCGGATGGTAACGGGTGCTGCCGGAGACCGGCGAGACCGGGGCACTGATTTTTATAGCCCAAAGATGCTTGCGATTTACTCAAGATGATGCGTTTGCATGGACGGAGAAAAGGTAAAACGTGCAGCAGGAAACAATGAATGAATAAAAAATAAACAGACAAACAAAAACAAAATTGCCCGAATCTCCAGAAAGATGTGAAAGATGCTGGAGTGGAATTTTGTTTTGCATAGTGAAGAATGCAATATACAAGCTGCATATTGTTATGCAACTATGTGCACAAAAAATGTTGTAATTTAGAATTATTTATAGTAGCTGACGTAGATTTGGGCCACCCGTTGGTTTATTCGATAGCGGGACCTGTCTTTACACGACTGGATCGGTCCAAAATCCCATCTGGACCAAACCCCTACACGCAGGTTGCGTTGTGATAAAGAACAAGACGTAGATCAAGTCAGAATTAGCATATACGGTATGGGTATTCGTACAGACATACCTGATGTCCATGCAACCAAAAGGCGTTAAAGCATTATCTGGACACTGTGAAAGGGTCCATCCAGGTCGATCATATCTGACCAGGAATTCCCAGACTAAAGTTTTAGTTGAAGTTGCTAGTGTATAAAGACTCGAGACTCATTACTCGAACAGTGGTTGACAAAGGAAGGTTGTTGAGGATGCTGTTATCGAGCAGTCTACTCCTAGTCCGCCCAGGGCCTTCAAGCGGTTTAATGCACCACTGTGTTCACTAATAATTGTATTACCTAAAGAAGGTAGTGGTCTATCACCAAAGAGACCGAGAACGATCTAGAGATGTGGCACACGATGGCATCGATACATTCTTGCGGAATACTTAATAAGATTCAGATTCTAGACTAATATGACCTAGATCTAGAGGTCTTCAGACAAAAATGAAATAAACGAAGGATCACAAGACTCACCTACTCCCCTGAAGTCCGAATAATAGGACAACAAAAACAACTGCTTGAAGTTAGCATAAATGAGGTTTAAAAATCCATTTAGCAAACCGCAGAAACATTAACCCGAAAAGAACCCCTTCAATCAACTTCCTCATTCATTCGGGGTGATGAAACTAATCCTACCACCATTCCCTGGATGGATTCTGCACAACCCGCTCGTTGCAATCTGTCAGTTCGTCTGATAAATTCATTGCCAAGACACTCGTTAATTAGCTGATCAATGCGATCGCCGTTTGCTTCACAATGTTGTTGCGCAAACTATCCCGCCAAAAGGGATCGTCCCTTTTATCCCTTTGAGCGCAAATTCCACGCAATTGGCGCCCGGCAAGAAGGCGTATGTGATGGGGATCACATTTCAGGTCTTGGCTGCTGTGCCCGGCTGTCCGAACGCGTCCGGGCGCTCTAGTACGAGACGGCGGCACCGTTTCTTTCATCGTTCAATCATCTGTCAGCTGAGCGACAAACGGCACAACAGGCAAATGGGTGAAACTGGAACGATAAACCGGGCCGGCAGGCCGAGCGTACTACGATCGGGACGGCAGCGAACGCCGTTTGCTACAGTGGACAAACAACGCGTGCTGTAGTACGTAGCTTTATTAGTGAGCACCGGTACAGATGGAAAGCAATCGATCGTCTAGCAGTGGATGGCGAAACACGGCAAAAGTCCCGCGGTCGTTCGCAATGCTGTCATCTTTCTTTTGCTGCAATTCACTCATTCGCATCGATCGAAACGGAGGGGCAACGTTATGCCACCAACGTCGGTTATTTGATACCGTTTCCACCCTACGCATCATCACTGTTCGCAAATCAACCTTCAACCTGAGAGGTTGCGGACGATCATGGTAAGAGCTAGGGATCTATTTGACTAGACGGATTACAATACTTTTTAATAACTATTTCACACTTTACTTTATTGACCCGATTTGCAATATTTGAGCAATTACGAACAGAGTTTTTTTTAGTGTTATTATCATAATGTGCACTACTGCTCTTTTTGAACTGGATGCTTAACATACTTATAATGCTGTCAACACTGGTGTGCGGTTAGTAAATAGGTGATGAAATGAATAAATAAATGTAACAAAATCTTTCCCATCACAGCTGTGTTTTCCCTCTGGATAACAAAATTTCTTAAAGAAATGAGTAATAAATTAACAATAGCAATGTGCAGGAATCAAGATGTCAAGGAACACAAAAGCATAAGCTAACGAAATAAAAACGTTTAAAGTAAAAGCTATTTTAAACACACGAAAGGTTGTGATGAAACGATACCAACAAGTAATATAAATTAATCACTGACATGCCTGTACATAGATAGTTATTAACGGTTTGCAATTCATGTGACTGTGTTTTACTTTAGAACTTTTTCCTAATTTATACCGTAATAGTTTTGGTATTCCTTTCTGTAATGTTGTGTAACTTGCAACGCTACCTTAACAATTGAGGTGTATATTTTATATTGTTTCTTATGAATAATATTATTATCTACTCTCACCACTTACACTACGAAACATTATTTTTCTTATGAAACTGTTCTTTTTTCTTCGGCCCCACTAGGCAACACTTGCTAAACACTACTTTAACACAACTTTCACCCTTGTTGAAAGTTAGAAAAATAGACATCTATGTTTGCAAGCAATATCTTCGGTTTGCCTGTTGGAAGGGAAACAGGGCATTAATGAATGCTGGTAAGCATTGTGCATCACATGTATTTGTACGGAATGTGAATAATATACATTTGGACGTGATTATCTTACACGGTATTGAACCCCGTTTAAAGTTAAAGCATTGTTCTTCGCAAGCTAGAATGTAATACATTAAGATTGGATGACATTAATTTGACAAGGAAACAAACAAACACTATATGCAGGCTTATCACCAATGCACGATACTTGATAGAGCGTATGGTTAATTAAATAAAATTATCTTTTCGAAAATATTCTTAACATTTTCATCAGAAACAGAGCATTAAGCTTCACACTTTTGTTTGATAAGGATTTTTCAAAACACTAATAATGAGGTTGCACTAATTTAAGTACAATTCAGCTTTGAGACTAGAACTTGGATCCGAATGTGACTGCCAGTGGCGAGAAGCTTACATTCTATGACAGTAAATAATGAATAGTTTTTTTAAATTTACTTCAAAAAGAAGTAAAAAAGGAAGCAAGATTTCCACGCCAACAATTTACGCAACTGTTCAGCATTGTACCTTCTCCCTCTGCACAGCGGATAGTTAGACCAGGAACAGATTTCCTGGCTACCCTCTTATACGCTTATACTCATCTACTCCCATACCGACCGTTAGTCGCATCGTTTAGCTCATCCATCAGGGACAGCGGAAATCGTTGATGTAGCTGCTGATGAGCTGGCTGCTGTGGATGATGGTTGGCGAGTTGTAAGACGGAATTGAGATTGTCCATTTCCAGCTTCAGCGAGGAGACACATTCGTGCAGCGGTTGCAGCGAGCAGCGTGTTTGGGAACTTTGCTCCACGAGTGCACGCAGCTGATCGATGTCTAGGCTGGTGCAAGACAATGACAGGGATTGCCCTTCCGGGCTCAGTACTGCAGCGGATAGATGTCCGCTTCCTTCGGCAGAAATATCCCGTGGATGGAAATTCTGGGAAATGAACAAGGGGTATTTCTCGTTACATTTAAAATGAACCCTTGTGCGAAAAATTCGCACATGTCACACACGGATTTCCAAAAACTCACCTGTAAACTGTTTCCAACCGCGTTCACCATAGTCTGCCGTAGTTCGCGCACTTCTTCCTCCAGTTCGTACTTCTCCTGCTTTTCCAGCAAAATTGCGTCCTGCAGTGATTGAAGGTCGGTAAGGAACGTGTCCTTCGCGGCCACAATCATTGCCTCCGACTGTTCGTACAGCTTCAACCGCTCGTTAGCCGTCTCGAGCCGAATTTCCTGCACCTGTACCAATTGTTTCAGATCGTGCAGCTTCTCGGTGAGATGCGTTTCGTTCAGTCCCGCCATCGAAACAGTTTGCTCCAGTGATGAGTTCTCTCCGGTGAGCTTTAAGAGTGCGCGTTGCGATTCTTCCAACTGCAACGCCTTCTCCGTCAGTTCAAAGCGAACGTCATCGGCTTCGGCCGTCAGTGCGTCAGCCGCCAACTTCCATTCGGCGATGGAAGCTTCCAGTTGTACGATTTTGGCCGCATCGCGTTGGAGCTCATCGTGCAGGCGGACATTCTCCTTCCGTGCACGTTTCAGCTCATGCAGCTCTTTGAAGGCTCTCTTCAGCGATCCCCAAATGTCACCATCATTGGTCAGCAGACAGTTGTTCTCGAGCAGATCGATCAATCGATCTTTCTCCGAGCGCAGTGTGGCCGCTTCCTGTTTGTAGCTTTCCACGTCGGCTTCCATCAGCAAACAGCGTTCGCGGGCCGATGACATCTCGCAGCGCAACGTTGCACATTTCGCATGTTCCTTCCGTAGTTCCTCGACACGCTGTTCGGCCTGTTTCCGGTCGCGCGCGTGTTCCTTCACCTTTTTCAGCAGTGTCCTGTTGTTTAGCTCATAGCGCTTCATGCGACGACGGTTTTCGCTCTCAATCGCTTTCAACATGATACGTAAGTTACGTATTTCCACATCTTCTTCCTCGTTGGTACGCTCGGAATATGATACATTTTCCCAACATTTAGAACCATGCTTTGGACATGACGATTTTTGTCTTTTTTCGTTGGTTTGCTTCTCATGTTCCGCGTGAGGTGGGAAAAGCGTTCGTTGCAACTCTTGTACATCTTGCTTGAGCGTCCTGATGGTCTGTTCGCTTCTTTTGACCATATCTATCGAGGGGATTCCACGGCCGGTTCCATCGATACCATCGCCACCGACGCTAACACACTGACCTAGTTTAAGTTCTAGATTTAAATTTTTCGACTGTATGCACCGGAAGTTCTCCATCAACAGCATTTCGTCCTGTTTGAGGTTCGTTTTTTCCGTGCACATGTTTAACGCGGCTCTTAGCTGTTGCTGTTCGTTAATTAACCGATTACACTGCTCCTGTAGGTCGTGATTACGTTGACGAAGCGAGTCACATTCCTTCGCATCGGCCCGGTGGTAATCGCGGGAGGTGAAGTTTATCGATAAAACTTTCAGCTGCGCTTTCAGCTTCTCCACGCTGACATCTATCTGTCGTTTGGTGAAACATTCGCGCGCCAGCTGCGCAGTGAGGGTTTCAATACGGCTTTTGTCAGATTCGTGATGCTCCCGAAGGCTGACAATGTCCTTTAGGGCTTCCTTTTCCTTTTTGCACAGTGTTTCGAACTGCTGCCGCTGTGTTTGTAACGAATCACGAAGCTGGCAAAGTACGGCATGGAGTTCTTCATTTTGCTGCTCCAGAAGCTCATTCTTTTCAAGCAAATCTGGCACACGATTTACTAAAGTGTTGTTATTAGTAGTTAACTCTTCCGTTAACTGTTTTGTTTCAATCTCTTGCATTGCTCCGGATCGCTGATGGTTTGCTCTGCTTACTTCCTGCTGTAAGCCCTCTAGTTCGTACTGTAAACGCAATGTTTCCTTACGTGCTGTTTCAACGAGTGTTCCCTTTTCTATACGTTCTCTATACAGCAGCTTCTCTAACGAGCCATACGACTCCTTTAATTTGGCATTTTCATTTTGGCAACGATGTAGCTCATCCCTGTACCATCTTTCCGTTGATTTTACGCCGCATATCTCACTGCGACCATCGAACAGCTGATGTTCCAGGGCTTTTATCTTTATGGCGAGATTCTCCTTTTCCACGTGTTGATCTACAATTGTTTGCTTCAAACTTTCGTTTGCTTGCTCTTTGCATGTTAGCTGAAGCTTCACACCATCCAGCTCCGAACGGATGCGTAGCAGCTCGCGTCCATTCTGATCCATTGGTTGTGCCTTCAGGCGGGCTAGTTCCTTCCGCACATCTTCCAGCTCCTTTTCCACTTCATTCTTTTCGTCCAACAGTTTGTCAATTTTGTTACTCAATCCAAGCTCAATTTCATTGCGTATTTCGTTCCACTTGTACTTGTACGTGAGCAGTTCGGTTTTAGTCTGATACAGCTCGGTGTTTAGTTGAACGAATCGCTGATGCATGTCTCCGTGGCCCGTGTTCGCCCCTGCCGTGGTGAGCTTTTCCTTACCACCAGAATCGGATAGCGAGAAGTTGCCCGAATCGTAATTAGTGGCACTCTCGTCCATCTCACCGAACGTTGCGTGGCGCAACGGCTGTTGCAACGGCGTTGATGGTTGACTACCGACATCCGTTTGGATTTCGGAGACATACGACAGTTGTGAGGAGGAAGGCGATGGATACAGCAACATATGGTGCCAGGTTTGGCTGGGACGGGCACCATTTGGTTCGCCCATTTCACAGTCCGAAATCTGCTTCTTAATGTCGCTTTCATCATGATTTGGTTGGCTGGTCATTTTAGCTACTACTGCTAAAACGAGAGCAGATACTCACTAGGAAAACGGAGCGTTCATTTAACCAAGCTAAGGATTGACTACACTACCATAATTACACTATTTTTACACTGTATTGGCAACGCGAGAGCTTGCTTTAATTTGCAAAAACGGAACCCGATGAGAAATGACGTTGCAAGCAAGCAATGCCCAATGTAAACACTGCGCAGCTGACAATCGAAGTGAAAATTTGGTACGAATTTTCATAGTGGTTGCTACCGATACAGTAGCTCTCGTGCCAACTCTGCTGATACGCTAATATTGTTAATAATAAGGCTTTCTACATTTAATTGTATTGTATTGTTTATTAGGCTTTCTACATTTAATAACAATTTAATACCAGACATATTTCGACAATTTTGGTAATGTTAGAATTGTGGTAAAAAATAAAAGGTATTTAATTAAAATAAGCTATTTTCTCAATCATATTTATCGTACTGATACACGAAAAACGGCACGTTGTTTTATTCTTTTATGAATTTTATTTCACTGAAATTCTTTACAAAAACATATGTCCATTGAACAACCATACTGTGCACCATTTTTCCACCTTGTTATTGTTTACCAGCACGTCAACCGGGATGGTCCGCGGCGAGCCCACAGTGAGGCGGTGCATCTTTTTCGGTTGGATCTCGTTGTGTGTACAGAAATGTTCTTCAAATTACAAGCGTGAAATGTTGTGGTGTGTTTTCGAATCAATTATCGGGCGGAATAATTGAACGTGGTTATCGTGGCACGCAACAGCAGCTGAAACGGCACACATGACGGTGAATACAGAAACGGTTTGTTTACCAAACATCGATCCTGCTGATCAATCGCTTCATACATGGGAAGAAATTAACCCCGGGTGGGGGGCGGTCGTAGAAGAATGAAAGCATTCTTGGGCTGACGATAAACCAAAACGATTGCAACGCGTATCTTCCATGGCCCAGGCCTATTGTACCGCTGACATAGAAACTCACCCCTCCTCCACGAATGTGGCCGATGCAGCTGCAATGTTGCTGCTCGCTAAACGATCGTCTCTGCCTTCCAGTGCACATCATATACGCCCTCGGTTCGTTCGCTCATTCCACGCTCGCCTTCCCGTCGGTTGAGTCGTTGAGTGCGTGTCTAGTGCCAGTCCACCCGTTCTTATGCTGTTTTTCGCAATGGAAAATGTGTATGAAAGGTGTGCAATAGAGAGGGAATAATATTTCCACCACCGTCAAGCGTGCGTTTGTGTCCGTGGAAATTTATATTCCCCAGCGGTTCACGATCGGTACTGCATTTTTGTTGGTGTGAAAAAAAAAACGCCGCAGTTGCTTCGATCCCAAGCGATCACGATCATTCCGAACCTTCCGCAACAGCAGCTGGTGCTTTCGGTGGAAGTTTCTAGTGTTACATGGTGCCCAGTACGGGAAGTGTCACGGTGTCACCATCGATCTAACAGGTTCTGATCGCCGTGCAAGTAGTTGGTGGAATCCGGCCACCGAATCAAGCGTACAGCGAACAGTTGTTCAATCTTTGTGTCGTTGAGTTTCAGCGTGTGTTTCGGTGCGGAAGAGCATGGCATCGTTATCGTTACCGCGCGTACTGCAGCACCGGAAGTCTCCCGTTGAGATAGAGCGTGAAAATCTCGTTAAAAATTTGGTATGATTACTGTTCCATCATATCGTGTGTGTGTGTTTGAGTGTGTCTGTATGTAAAAATCTGCGCTACGCGAAAGATCATAGAAAATGGATATCACCGTCAAGAACGGAACAATCCGATTCCCGTGGTGTGGGGAGGGTTTGTCCACCTTTCAATTCTATTTTGTTTTTTTCTTCAACCTCAGAACCGCCCTTTCCACTGTACACTGTACTACTTTACCATCAAACCCAACCGCACACAATGACGAGAAACACATGTGGGTAACACCTGACACACGACGATGACTCAATCTCTCCCATTCATCGATTCACTGCCATGCACAAATGCTTTGTCGCTCAGCACACTAACACCACGCACTTTACACACCAATCGCCGCTGCGGTCACCAAACAAGGGAGAACGGAGGACGGTTCCGCTGTTTATTGTTGATATCATTTGAACCAAAACAAAATTAACATGTGTGTAAAGCAAGCGCTGTACAAAGAGAAGGGCACACTTCCGTCCGGCCGTTCCGACATCACCACCCAGGTCCACCCACCGGCAACACCGCAAGAGGAGTGGCATCTTCATGCTGCCGGAATGCTTCGGCTTCCTGTGTGAGGTTCTGTAAAAGCCGAACCGGAAGCTGCCGTTGAGGATCGATTAAAAATGGTAGCATAACTTAACTGCGCCGGAATGCGCTGGGAGGTTTATTAAACATTTTTTGTTACATTCGAATGTCCGTGTGGATAATCGGTTGTAGATTCTTTTTGTTGAAGGTCACCAGCAAAGCAAAAACGCTTTGAATTGCACTATTGTCTTGGATTATTCTTTGAAAAAGGAAAGATTAATGTCCAATTCGTTCACCTACATTTTGCGCGCTCGTGGAAAAATTGGGCATAATTGATCGCTCTAATCGATCGGTTTGCAACGGTTGTAAATATCACTTTATTTCGAAACCGTTTAAGCGCAAAGATCGCACAAGAAAGTGAATCGGATCAAATCTCTCCTTCGTGCTGTGTGTGCGTGTGTGTTTGTGAGAGAGCTTTTCATTCCACTGCACGCATCAGTGAGTGCGAGTAAAATGTGTGAAAACTCCACTACACCTTCCATGAATGCCTCCCACCCTCCCTCGCCGGGAGTAAAAGTAGATCCACCCATTTTCCACCGGTCTTTTCTCTATTGCCCACCGGCAGGTGCAGTGGTTTAGCGGTGGTTTAGCTGAAGAAAAATGCATTCGTTAGGAATGGATTGTACGATGGTAGCTATGCCCGGTCTCGAGCTTTGTAGGTGAACAATTGGAAAGTGCATAGTGTGTATCATATATCACATCATAAAGGGTGGAAGAAAGTAGTTTTACAAAGAAAAAAAAATCTGTTGTTTTTGCTCCTCAAAGTATTCCCAAGATCTTCCTATAAGTGTACTGAGCTGCAGTGAAGGACCCCGGCAGTAAGAGGGTTTTGGGCCCAAGCTCTCAATAATAGCTATCTCCTGGTATTACATAAGTGTCTTGCACATGCCAACGGTGCACTAAATCTATCTAAGATCTTTGACCTTAGTTGCAAGGCTAATCTTTAATGTCTTTCCTAACATAGAAACATTTGCTACGAAACATTTGTGCTCAATGTCTATTTCTAAATACAAAAAAAAAAAGAATTTTCCATGCACCTACAGGACTTGACTATCCTGCTACGGGTAATTAAAGTCCCAGAAGGTCAGAAATGATAGACCTTAGACCTCTCGAGGTTGTTGTGCCGATAAAGAAGAAGAATACTTAATCTAAGATATTAAGGATCTAAGGTTTCCTTCTCCAAACAGTTCTCCAAAGGTCACCTTATCCCGGGTTTACTCGTCCGACTAGCTGTCATTTTTAACTCACGGATAATCCGACCCGCCGGTTAATCAAAACCACGGATAATTGACGTTCCGCTGTATTGATTTACTAAACTTAAATTACACTGCAATATTTTATATAACATTTTGTTTCAGAAATCTCTAGAAATTTGCCAACATAACCAACTAAAATTGCATAACATCGGGAATCGGTTCAGGGTTCCCAGGTTATGATGGACAAACCGGTCACTGGTTGCGTAGAGCTTTAAATACAAACACCAGAATCAACCAACATATCGAAAAATGTTAAAATAAAATAAACTATAAGTACTTGGCCACAAGGAAAAAAATGTTTGTTGAAAAAAAAATCCAAAAACGTCTTGCGATTGTTTGTACAACCAAAGAGTTTGTTAGTGCTTAAGACGATAGAACAATAATCAAATCATTCGGGAATTGTTAAAAAACCAACAAGAACATGCGTGGGGCGATTTGTTTTCTCTTCCATCCAACCATGATCGATCATTGCGTAAATAAATAAAGCGCAATCCACCCCATATCTGATACACCTGCACCGAGATGGGTGTTGTTGGTGGTTTGGCAATGAGTAATGGCAATAAAGAAAGGGCTCTGGACATGACACACAAGACGGTTGGGGTCTGTTTCCGGAGTGTGTAAGAAGTTCATCCGTAACCGTTTGTACGGTCATGTGTTAATCGAATAGAAGAATTATGGTGACTCAAAAAGAAACATAAACCACCTTACCCTACACGCACACATTTGGAAGACTCTTGTTTTGAAAACAGTGCACACACACAGTTAGTGTGCGAAAGTGTTTTTTTTTTGCGCTTCTTATCGCTCGTCCATCGAAATGTTAAACTGATTAGATATACCCATTTATCTGGCCTGACAAGGGCGCACCGAAATGGTCGTACGTTTGTCCAACATCAGAGGTACCTTCGGCGCAACCTAACCGGACCTTCAGTATTGATTTTGAAAGTGAAACCGACAGGATCATCTTGGCGGTAGTCTTCGCGCGGTGACTATTGCTAAAGAGGAAGAGGTAGGATCTATCATCCCGATTACACCAACTGTCCAACGCTACGCTACGTTCGGAAGCTTTAAGCTTTTTTTTTTCCTTCATGTTCCTCGCATATCGATCGAGAACCGCGAGAGAGGAGGCTCCCTTGTGTGTGTGTGGTGTGATTGGCAAATGCTTAATTTAATTTGTGCATTATACAGCCGGCCAGGTGGCCTTTTGGGTGAAAATGTTTTCTTTCCCCTCGGATTGTTTCGACTGACTTCTGGGCAATACATTGGCGGCATTCACCACATTTCGTGCCGATCGTGAACTGTGTGCAGTCAGTGAGTTTCGTGTGTGACGGTGCATGTAGCTACGTTTTTTTTTCCCCCGGTTGTACTTAAACCATCATACGTAAGCGTTTAACAAGTGTGGCAGAAAGACTGCTGGTGGAAAATGATGAATTGAAACCCGACCCGGTGTGATTCATCGACCGCCCTGTGGACACTTGATGGTACTGGCCAAACAGATCGCAATGTGTAGTAACGACCCATAACGGAGATAAAGCCCTTCCTTATCATTTATCAGACATTTGTTTGGTCGCTCTCCGTGTAGCCAGCGGAAGGTGTGCTAAAGCTAACATTAAAAGTTCATTTGTGGAGTATCGCAGGAAGAAGAAAAAATCCGTTCTTTCCCTCAAACGCTTCACAGGATTTAGAAGGATTACATTATTTGTTGATTAAAATACATTTAGCTGTGGCACTAAACGTAATTTAAAATTGGTGAAATTTACAGAACCTTGATCGCATACAGAGACAACATATAATATTCGCTTTAAAGAAGTGTTGTACCTCGAAACAGCAGCTCTCAACGTCTGTTTATTGAAGAGTTGTCAATCTTCTAAGTAGTAAGATTAATTCCAGTTGTAATAGGAATTTATTCATTTTCATCCATTGCATCCCGAGGGGAACGAAATCTCTTAATCCAAATGGGTTACGACATTATTTTCATTTGGCCATCATCAGAACGCGAGATATTTGAGGAACAAAAATTCGAAAAGGAATTTTGCAATTCTGTGGAATGTCGAATTTTTATTCCTCCGATATCTCCAGTTTTGAAGACGATTAAATGACAATCATTTCTGCAAAATTCTGGAATTCTGAGGAATTACATACATAATAGGGCATTATGTTATTAGGGTATCCAATTATAATTTTAGGTGAGGTATAATGTCTTAATCGTTTTGGGTTCTACATTGAAGTTTATCATGGAAATTGTAAAAAAAAAACATTATTTTTGACCCAGAATATCCGGAAGGGCCGTTAAAGATGGCTGATGGGATGGAAGATGACAAGCAAATGGAAAACTGCGTAAAGTGATGAGTGTTCAGAGAATTATAAATCCTTGAAGATTAACGAATTCTTAATTGTTCGTTAGAGCTGCAAGTATCTTTTGAGAAGTGAATCATGATGCGAACGACTTTTCAATAAAGCTCCACATGAATGACTGCTCTCAGAAGACTGACTCAAGTGCAACACTACTTACAATGGCAAAAGTAAAACCATTGGTACTGCTCGTGATTATTTCATTGCATTTATGGTAGAGTTTCACTTTCAATGTATGCGTTCTACACAGAAGAACACACGTTTCTTCCCTCAATTAACAACAAACAATTGCAATAGCGGCACGTATACCGGGTGTATGACGTCTTCCATCAAACAAAGACTTCTCGTTGTTTCCATTAGGCCACCAGCATTGTAATCACTATTGAAGTTGCAACCAACATTTGGTGTCAGCATAAGCGACAACGTTTTTTGGGTGTCGAACTGGGTTTATAAGTGTTTAACACTATGTCGTTCAAATTGTCTTTTGTGTGTAAGATCTGGTTAGCGCATGGTTATTGTCCATACATTGTAAATATTTTGTATTCCTTCCCCAGTTCCTATAGCGAAGCATTTCTGCACGGCACCATTTGTAAAGCAAAGCATTTATGACTGTAAACATGTCACTAACGGATAAGGAATATTATAATCTGGTAAGTACAGGTTTTGTCCATAACACACGTCGAATATGTTTAAAAACCATTCTCGTGATATGTTAAACATATAACGCTATTTCGAAATTTAACTTTTCTCCATGGTTTTTTTTTGTCTCGTCCCGACAGAGCATCAGTATTTCCAAAGCGCTCAGCAATGTGGAAATGCCCATCAAGGTGAAGCACGTCCGGGCCGCTATCATCGGCACATTCCACAGCAATGGTGGGCACGCGTTTTGGGCCATCGCTATCCGGCAACCGATACAGGAGAATCGCATTGTGGCGTGGAAGTTTTGCCATCTGCTGCACAAGATATTGCGCGAGGGCCACCCGCTATGCTGTCCCCATTCGATGAGGCACCGGGCGATGCTGCTGGATTCGGGCAAGCTATGGGGCCATCTGACCGACGGCTACGGTATCTGTATTAAGCACTACACGAAGCTGCTGGTGACGAAGCTCGAGTTTCACGATCGCAACCCGCGCATACCGGGCAGCCTCTCGCTGCGCCAGGGCGATCTGGAAAAGATTGGCGAAGGAGACATTAACATTTAGTAGGTGTCATGTGGTTAAGTGTTGAGGTTTTAAAACCGACATCAACAAACTTAAACTTACATTGCTTTTTTACCAGCTTTCAGCTTGCAGTTGAGATATTCGATTATCTGGACGATATCGTAGCAGTGCAGGCGACAAGTAAGTAGCGGTGGAGTAGTATGACAGGATGCATTTCATCACGATCGTTCCTTATTTTTTGCAGTATTCAACTCCATCACAACATTCTGCGTCAGTTCGATGACCTCGGCGGGTCAGTGCCGGTTGGCACCGCTGATTCCTTGCATCCAGGACTCGAACCCACTGTACGACATGCTTGTGCGGGTGATGTTCAAACTGCACGCCAACTTACCCTCCGATCTGCTCACCGGCCATCGGCAGCGTTTCAGTACGCTATTCCATCAGCTGAAATCATTCTACGGCCAGTCGCGTAATTTGCAGTATTTCGTCAACCTGATCACCGTACCGAAGCTACCGGAGGCACCGCCCAACTTCGAGCAGCAAAGCGATCTCGGCAACTACCAGACGCCGGTGGTAGTGATGCCCGACAGTGATCCGATCGACAATGAACCGGAACCACCAGCGATTGACAATCTAATAGATACGGCGGAGGCAACCCCACCGATTCCGGAGCTACCGCATACGAACAACCACCATCATCAACCCGCCGCACCGGTCGTTCCGGTGGCACAAGTGATGGAGCTCGAACGGTTGATCCAGGAGCGGGACGATCTCATACGCCACCTGCAGATGGAAACGCAACGATTGTCCAACCATCTGAAGGCGGTGTCGATCGAGCAGCGTGATGTGCAGTGCCGAATGGAAGGCCAAATAGCTACACTTAATGCACAGCTGACGGAGAGCCATGGGGAGCTAACGAATCTACGGTTTCAAAAAGAGGAACTTGAGCTGCGTACCCAAACGGCACCAAATCTAGAGCGTAAGTGGAATTGTGTTATGATCTTCGCAACAGGAAATTGAAAGTTTTATTCGACTTTTCGTACATTGCAGAGCGAGCACAAGCGGAAGAAGAACGGGCGAAAGCCAGTGAGGAAAAGTTCCAAAAGTTAAAAACAATGTACACGCAGATACGGGACGAACATGTCAACTTACTGCGCCAGGTAATTAATACTAACTTAAGCTCCTTCATATGGTATGTAGAATCGTTTTGAGTGGTTTTCGGCAAACTTTGACATCGTTTCCAATACTTATCAAATTCACTCCGCTCTTTTCAATGCATGCACATATGGGGATAATGTCTTATTATTTTGTTTTAAAGATGAAAATAGATCAGTACCGATTAATGTGCTATAAAAAGGTTAGTAAGGTTGAGTTCCACAGAGCACGAAACATGTGTTGGTAGAAATGCTCGATTTATATTGCGAAACGGGTTTCTATTGAATTGTTCCATTCTATTCTGGTGTTTTGAGCTCGGTAGTAAAAGCTTGTGCCTGTAGGTAAAAAGTCTTACCATGGGGATTTCAGTAGACACGTGTTGACACCAAGAATTAGTTAGGAATAAAGGAATTAATTAAACATTACTACATGCATCGTAATAATTTGGCCATGTTTTCTCACTTCCACAGCACGGTGAAATTAGCAAACAGTTAGCATCATCAACGAAAGTGGCGGCGGAAGCAAGCAAAGCAAAGGAAGAACTGCAATGCCAACTGCAGGAACTCGAGCAAAAGCAAGCCCTTGTAGCGAACGCCCTGCAGCAAAGTTCGAACGACGCGCGGCAGGAGCAGGAAGCTATCAGCGAACAACTGCAGAACATGACGCAGAAGTGTGAATCACTGCAGAGTCGGTATGATGAGATGGAAGCATCGCGCCAAGCAGAAATTGCGGAGCTTCGCCACAGCCTGGAACGGTTGGAGGGTGAATTGCAAACATTCCAGCAGGATCGCGACACGCTCTCGAACGAGAAGGGCACGCTGGAAGAACGGTTGTCCGAGATACAGAGTGAAAAGGATGAGCTTGGTTTGAAGTACGAGCAATGTCTGGGGAAGATTGCTGAGCTTGAGCTTAAGACTGATACGTACGCAAAGGAAGAAATGTCTTTGCAGCAAAGTGTGAACGAAAATACACTTAAAGCACAGGGTAAGCGATGTGTGTTTTGGTTACGTTTTCAAGACTAAACTTTACCGATTTGGTAGCCAATTTATTTAATCAGTTTAATTTACTGAACACAGAGAATTTTGAAGTATTTTTTGAAAATAATTTCTGATAATTTATTTTCCTTTTCTTCATTCAAAATGGAATGCAATTTACCTTTTACGTGATTCTTTTGTAAGTTTGATTCTTTTTTTAGCAAGCTAGCGTGGTAAACTATACATTTACTGTGTTATTTTAATGTTTAATCAATTTTTTAATCAAATGACATGATGGTCCTAATGTACTTTTTCAACCTCGTTTTGTAGAACTTGCCGATCGAATCGAACAACTGCGGGCGGAAAACGATGCACTCAAACAAAACTACACCGAACTGGAAGCAGCCAAAGCGTCACAGGAGGCAGAATACCAGCGGACGCATCAGGAGGAACTGCTTCGGTTCGATTCGTTACAGACGGAAATGGACGAAAAGCTGACCGCACTCGCTACGGAAAAGGATTCGATAGCGGGTGAAAAGCAACAAACGTGGGAACAGCTGTTAATGCTTCAATCCGAAACCTCCCAAAAGCAGGCCGACTTTGAATCCTTGGAAAAGGACCTTAAATCCGTTCTGGAGCAAAAGGATCACGAGCTGGAGGAGCTAAATGCAAAGTATCACGAGCTGGAAGAGAAATATCAGGTATTGGCGGTGATCGTTACTAAAAATAAGAATATTGCTTGCACAACCCGTTCACAACCTCATTCCCTCCGGCAATCATTCGGGTGTGGTGTGGCGTTAATTAGCATTGGTGTACCATGTGGATCATATTTGCATCTTCACTATCCCAACCTCATTCTACGTCACAAAACCAGGTGTGCTTGAAAGTAACATTCATTCGTGGCTTATCTTGCGATAGCATTCAAACAAAAACCTCATACGCTATGTGTTAACAGTACGTCTGTGTTGTTGCGTAAGTGTATAAGCGTAAACACAGAAACATATTTTAATTACGGTTTTTTTTGTTTCGTTTCCACCGCCCTTTTGCAACGATTCGTTGTTGCACCCGGATATTGTGTAATTTCTTTGCCTTTCCTGCCCTGCGCATAAAGAGTCTAGATGCAAATATGGAACGGTTGCTTTCCGAAAAGGAAACGGTCGAAATTGATCTGCAAGATTTACTTCACCAACAGGAGCAAACGGAACAGAAGCTGCAAGCCGCGCTCGCGCAATTGGGCGCGGCCCAGACCGCATTGATCGACAGTAAAATTAGTGGCGAAACGGCACTCCGCACACTGCTGGAAGCGTGTATTAAATCGTCGGAAAAGTTGACACTGCGCGCCATCGGCGAAAATGAAATGCCCGGTGCTGGAGGAACACCGACCTACTTCCTGATGATTGCCGAAGAGCTCCAGGAGGTGCTCACTAAGCTGAAGATGGTGCACGAGAACTACCTGAAGGATAATTCGACGAACGTTGAATCGCTGGCACGGAAAGTCATTATCGGTGCTCACCTGCTAGCTTCGGCACACGTACAGGGCATGACCGTATGCAACCGATCGGCCAACATTGAAAGCGGTGAACGTAAGTATTGTGTAGTAACGCTTTACTAACAGGGATTAAGGGTTCAACTTGATAAAATTAAATTAATTTAATGGAATATATGCCACTATATGTAGATAGCTTCTATTTCGTACACAATGACTAGTGATTTAAAAAGAATATTAAGTGATTATGATAAATTTTTAATTAATTTTGTTAAAAAAACTTTTTTTTCTGCTGCATGCACTTCGTTCTTATTTATTTTCTTGTTTATTCGTGAGTATTCAATAAGTTCCTTCTATTTTATACATTTACACAACATAATTCCCTTTCGGAACAGTCAAATTGCAGAAGAAAATAAACTCATAATTGCCTTATTTCCACAGGTATTGCAGAAGAGTTGAAAAGGCTCGGCCAATCGATCACGACCCTCTTCCAATCGCTGCAGAAAACGAGCGAAGCAAGCACCGTCAGTGAGCATATCACTGATTTAAAGGTGAAGCTGGAAGAGGTAACAACGATGATCGTGGATCTTGGCAAGCAAACCGATGGCACCGAGAATTTGGGTGATATGGTTGAGTCTGAACTGAGCAGCATGGATAAGGCGATCGAAGAGGCAGCATCGCGTATTCAGGTTGGTTAAATTGAACGATTTTAAAACCCCACCCAGCGTATAAGGAGTAACACCACGGTACAAATCCATCTGCAGGAAATGCTATCGAAATCCCGTGCCTCCGATTCGGGCATTAAATTGGAGGTGAATGAAAAGATTCTGGATGCCTGCACGAGTCTCATGCAGGCGATACGAGTGCTGGTGCAGAAGTCACGCTTGCTGCAATCGGAAATTGTCGGACTCGGCAAGGGAACCGCTTCGGCGAAGGAATTCTACAAGCGCAACCACCAATGGACGGAGGGATTGATATCGGCGGCGAAGAGCGTTGCCCAAGGGGCTAATTTCTTGGTGTAAGTTTTGTTCGCTCGTTTGTTTCATACATAAAAGCTGGTATTGAACGTTTCTTTCTGTACATGTACAGCACGGCGGCTAACAAAACGGTTGCCGGTGGTGCGAAACATCAGCTGGATTTGGTAGTTGCCGCACAGGAGATCGCAGCCTGTACCGCTCAGCTGGTAGTAGCCAGCCGCGTGAAAGCACCCCGTTCCAGCACCAACCTGACGGCGCTCGGTACGGCATCGAAGAACGTTACGCAAGCCACCGGGATTGTTGTTGCGACGGCAAAGGATTGTAGCCAGCGGCTCGAAGATTCACAGGATCTCGATCTCGGCACGCTGACGGTACATCAGGCCAAAACGAAGGAAATGGAGATACAGGTAAAGGTGCTGGAGCTGGAGCAAGCACTGCAGGTCGAACGGATGCGATTGGCTTCGTTCCGCAAAAAGAACTACCAACAACCAGTGGAGGAGTAGTGTAATACGTTTCAGTGCCCGGACAATCACGCATTGTTCCGCCCCAAAGTATAGACGCTTTTTTTTTTAGTGTAACGGGGGATTGTGGGTCAAACGTTTTGCAGCGATCCTTTTATTTTCTAAATGGCGTCCAAATGAAACGGAACACAACACCGAAACACACACTGTTGTCGCTGCTCATCGTCCCTCCAAACCGTACCCCCCGTTCATTCGCTCTCTGGTGGATGGACGGATCGGAGATGCGTTACTATCGATTGTGACCTTATTTGGCAATCAATGCGTTGAACTTCAGATAATGTTGACAGCAATTCACAACACGAGGGCTGCACGTGACAAATTGTTTGATTGTTTTAAAAGTTTGTTATATTTATGTTACACTCCATCAGAGCCACGCATATCAACCTAAGCAAATTAAGGGCAACGATAGGCTACATCGACATTATTCAGTAAGAATAGCGCTTCATCAATCGTTATAGTGTTAATGGCGTATTTAATGTGTTATGTTACATTTAAGGCAGCGTAATGCAAAACAAACCCAACAAAAAAAAAACTCCGTAATATTGCACATGTATTGCTTGCATCGAAAATTGAATATATTGCTATAATACAAAATAAACATCATGATTAAGCAAAAATGAAATTATGTCTCGTTTTATTGTCATGCATGTATGCAGCTAAACATTCCTGCCAGGTTTCTGGCGCACAGCAAAAAAAAAGGTTCTAAGGCACACATTATTCTTCAAAAAAAAAAAACCGGTCCCTAACAAGCCGGTTTTGGGTTTGTGGAGGTGTGGATATTTTCGGAGCACAACAACCACAACAAAACAGACGCAACAGTGTGTATGGCTAACCAGTTCAAAACATCCGGACGTACGGGAGGCTGATAAATACCATCGCCTGATCAGTGACGTGATTTTAAATATGCAAAAAAAAAAAACGGTAAACATTTGCAACACATTTATGAAAAAGGAGAATAATGTTTTGAAACAGCATGAAAACATTGAAGATTTTATTTAATTAAATAGTTTCGCAAACTGTTTATTAGTTACTTAATTGATCGTTACTTAACTACTGTAAATAACACGGTATTTTGTATTAAAAATTAAATAAAAAGCAAGATTTTCAAACATAAGTCCGGCTTTTCTGGCGGGCGCATCAACGCCATCACTCCATCTCAATTTGGGCCTAGCACGCTTCCTCATGTCCATGTGGAAGACCTAAAGGACTTTACGGGTTGGGTCGTTCGGTGCCATTCTCATGACGTGATCAACCCCGCCTGAACCTGGCGAGTCTAATCCGTCTTACGGCAGTGAGTTCATTATACAGCTCATTGAGCTCTTCATTGTAGCGGCTCTTCCATTGTCCTTCCACACATACGGGGCCAAAAATCCTTCCGAGCATCTTCCTCTCGAACGCAGTTAAGAGGGTTTCATCAGTGTTGGACAAAAGCCCATTAAAATTTGTTAGGATTTGTCAGCAGGGCCTCTGGTGGTGCCACCATCAACTTGATGTTTGCCTCGTTAATCTCCAACCCGTGGATTCCGCCGCCTGCTCAATCCGGTGGTAAGCATTCGCTACGTAGGAGAACCGTAAACCAATTATGTCTATGTCATGAGCGTAATCCACGAGCTGGAGAAGAACTTGGTTTCCTCTAAGAAGGATCCGAACTTCGCAAATTCGTAGTTAGATCACTAACGTTATTACGTTTTATTGGCAAATACTCCGGCACGCAATAAAATACTTAGCATGATCGTACCTTCATACTAGCCCTCAAAGTAGTAAACAACAACAGCATGCAAAATAAGGGGGCAATCCACGGCTTAGCCGTACCGAACCAACGACGTCAACGTCGTAAGTACCGCGCAGATGTAAACAACATTCTGGAGGCTCGGCCCTCTATTACTACACCTGTCCACCGCGTGGCATTTCATTGCCATCGCGTATTAAATATTCAAAACTGATTGACTGCAAGATCGTTACGAATCCACGTGTGGACGTGTGGACGTGTTACTTTCGTCGTTGCTAACCGTTGTACAGCATTACTAGTGGAATGTCGGTCCTCGATCGTCGGAAATGGGATGTCTCCAGGGGGAAAGTATATTAGCAGGATCGGAACCGAGAAAGTTCTAATTCACATACGGGCTAACATTTCACTGCGGCATACCAGCTCGCAGACCGGTTTTTGGGGGAACCATTATCATCGGGGACGTCATATCGTGGATCGTGTGTGTGTGTGTGTTATTCATTCCGCTCGCCCTATCAACAGTGTCACCGGCAAGACGTTAGGAACAAGCGTTTGTTCTTTCGTGCTCAAGCAAAACAGGATCTCAAAACCCGTCCCAAGCGGCAGGAGTGTGGCCGCTCGATAAGCGTGGAATGGTGGTTGAAAATAAAAACACTTCACTAGGAGACGACCTGTTTGGTGTCCCGATGGATTGGTACGGATGATCAATGCAAAGCTATAAAAGATTCAACCGGTGGGAGGATTAGAATCAGTGTTTCTTCAAACTTGCTTTCGATAGTTGCTGTCGGTGAGGAACGATCATTACAGTGGGTGCAGATTCAAAAACTATAAGCGCGTGAACAAGCGTTGTGTGTTGTGCGTTAGAATCGCTTCATTGCGTGTTGTTGTTTTTTTTTTTTTTAAATAATTTGTTGGTTAGTTTCTAACGTTCATAACCGTACTATGGTGAGTGGTTTTTATAGCAAATATATATAGTGTATATAGTGTAGTATGGTATCATTACAACCTGCACGTCCGTTACGTGTTTCAACCCCCGCAGACCACATACACCGATAAAGGACCCAAACCGGACGGTGGAAAGTTTCTTGCGTTCGATCACATCACATTCTACGTCGGAAACGCCAAACAGGCGGCCAGCTACTATACGACGCGTTTCGGCTTCGAGGATTACGCGTACCAGGGTTTGGAAACGGGCAGCCGTCAGCTGGTGAAGCATGCCGTCCGCCAGAATCGGATCGTGTTCGTGTTTGTGTCGGCCTACGAGCCGGGCCACCGTGAGCACGGAGACCATCTGGTACGACACGGAGACGGAGTTAAGGATGTTGCTTTCGAGGTCGAGGACCTGGACGTGATCGTGCGCCGTGCAAAGGAGCGGGGCGCCAAGGTGGTGCGCGACGTATGGGAGGAGTCCGACGAGCAGGGTACGGTGCGGTTTGCGACGGTGCAAACGTACGGCGATACGGTGCACACGTTCGTCGAGCGCCACCGCTATCGTGGACTGTTTTTGCCCGGTTACAAACCACCGCTGTATCGGGACGTGCTGCTGCCCACGCTGCCAACGGTCGGGTTGAACTTTATCGATCACGTGGTGGGCAATCAGCCCGATTTGCAGATGGAATCGGTTGCCGCCTGGTACGAGAAGATGCTAATGTTTCACCGTTTCTGGTCGGTGGACGATAGCCAGATCCATACGGAGTATTCGGCGCTCCGGTCGATCGTGGTGACGAACTACGAGGAAACGGTCAAGATGCCGATCAATGAACCGGCCAAGGGGAAGAAAAAATCCCAAATCGAAGAGTACGTGGAGTATTACGGTGGGGCCGGCGTGCAACACATTGCGCTGAACACGGGCGACATCATTGCCGCTATACGTAACCTTCGCGCCCGGGGCCAGCAGTTCCTGTCCATCCCGGACACGTACTACGATCAGTTGCGCCAGCGGCTCAAGTCGAGCAGCGTGAAGATTAAGGAAGATCTGGCGGTGCTGCAAGAGCTTAAAATTCTGATCGATTACGACGAGGACGGGTATCTGTTGCAGATATTCTCCAAGAATATGCAAGACCGGCCGACACTGTTCATTGAAGTTATTCAACGACACAACCATAATGTAAGTAAATCGTTTAACCAGATGAAACATTAAATTATCCATATTAAATTACCCTTTTTCACAGGGTTTTGGTGCTGGCAACTTTAAGGCACTGTTCGAAGCGATCGAAGCGGATCAAGAAAAGCGTGGAAACTTGTAAATGGAACCCAGAACATGAACTTATACGACCTAGGATGATATCTATTAAATACATCTCAATGCAAACGGGCATTTGCTCTGTTTCGGCAATGAGGCAACCATAAATAAAGGTGAAAAATTGTGCATTTTAATCCGTATTTGTTTTCATTGCAAAAAAAAAAACGTATCTTAAATGTATAAAGATGTAACAGCAAACAGGTGGTCTTAACGTATTCCACCACAATATTAACAAGGAAGATAGCTTACGGTAAGGCAACTTACATGGCACTCGTTGATGGCTAGCAGTTACTGTGGTGTGGGAAGAAAATCCGGATCCCAAAACCCGGGTGGTGTGTGATGCAGCTGAGCCATCCGGCAGCCACGACAGTTGCGCGTCAGTTTTGAAAGTGCTGCATCGTTCGATATGCCACGTGCGGTGTGAAACTTGTAAAGCTTCATGCAATCATTACACAAAGCTGCTCGCAGCTGTTCAAAGCTGCGATTGTACTGATGATTGTTGCCTCCTGATGGTCCTCCACCAAAGTCGTGATTGGTTCTGCAAAACCAAAACAAACATAAATTGAAAATATTGCTTTAATAGAGCGTTCATAATTAATATTCCTGTTTTCTATAATCACCTTTGTATATTGTTGCTTAGTACGGAATTCATTCCTTTCCCTGCCGGTTCCCTCATGCGTTTAGCTTGTTCGTTGTGCAATTCGGTAATAAATTCATCATTTTCTTGTTGTGATTCAACGACAGTTATAATGGACTGTTGACTAGGCGTCCGTACAAGTATTATTTCATTCGATTCAGAATCTTCGTTACTAATCCGTTGCTGGTTCATAGCAAAGTCCGTCCTTTTGATCGCCGGTCGTTGTTTCCCCTGCTGCGATTTAGGTTCCTGCTTTATCTTAACCGATAGATCCGTTGTAATGTGGTGTATTGATTCAACTCCGGAGCAATACGTTTGGTTGATATCTTCCTCCTGAGACAAATCGCGTTTACAATCGTCACTAGTTGTGGTGGATGCCGTTGCTAGAGAACTTGCTTTGGCCGCTGATCTAACGTTTTGTCCTTTGGAAATCATTGAAGATTGTTTCCTCATTCGTAAACTTCTTAACATTTTTGATTTGTTTGCCACTGATGGTGGCGTTGGTACAACAAAGTCGCTAAACAGTGTATCGTTCACTGTCTGGTCTAGTTCGTTTCCGGGGGAGTGCTTGTTTTGTCGTGGAAAATTCAACTTTGCTTGACGAAAACGTTGGTTACCATCGTTCAACGAATGGAACCGTTTAAGGCCGGTGGGTGTGTGTTCCACACTGCTGTTGTCCTCTAGTTTACCTTTCTTTCCCGTCCATTTGCCGGTTGAAGTGGGAGTAACGGTGGAAGGGCCGCTAGGTTTTACTCCAAATCCGGGGGATGCCTCTGCTGCATACAATCGGTTACCAAATTTGCTTTCGCGAATAATTTTCTTCGGTGATTTAATTTCATCGCCAAATAAAAGCTTGGTACGTGCGGTTGAAAGTTTCGCGCTTAGGTGATTTTGTGGGGAAAGAGCATCTCTCACTGGTGGAGCGGGTGATGGAGGAGTTTGTGTGAGGGCAAAGAATGGTTCATCGGAATCTATTATATTCTGCTCGAGCTTCGACGACACATCGGAGTCTGACTTGTGTGGAAAAAAGGTAGAATCTTCCAGTATTGACACATTTTCCTTACACGCCGAAAGCGACGAATCCAACGATTGTACCTTGCGTTTCTTTATCGGCGATTGAGAATTGTGCAAGTTCACGCATATGTTAGGCAAATATTTTTGTTTATCTGCTATTTGTTCGTCCAGAGCTGCTAACTGCTTATTTGCTTCTGCGTGTTTTTTGTGAATTTCTGTAAAACGGAAAAGGATTTTTTGAAGTGGCCGACTATCAAATGCAACGCTCTTGTTTTGCTGTCACTTACCAAATGCGTTTTCCAATATTCGATCAATGTACAGGAATATATCGTCCTCTACTTTGCTGAAATTGTTGTATTTCAGGAGTAAACTGCACAAATTGACCATATTTGCAGGGATTTCACTTCGCAGTATTACACTTTAAGCGCATTTTAAGCGCAGTTTTTCTGCTGCGCAAACGGAGCACTGTTTACTTTGCGGCCCAAATCAGGAGCCCGCACTTTTTTGCTATGTTAACAGGGGTAGGGTACTAATGGTATTTATGTTGGGCGTTGTAAAAAATTTTGTACAGTATTTTAAACTCCTTTTGTTTTTTTGTAATTCTTTAAATACATAATTTTTCATTAGAATCACTTCAAAGCATAAAACCATTTAATTAAGTAACTCAAAAAACTTGAAATTGTTTGAAATTATCAATAAACATGGTTACGACTATCCTACCCCTTCCCAGTCAATTCAAGTGACGTTTCCGAAACATCATCAAATCAAGCAGCTCAGTCCGTGCAAACAAAAGTAGCCAAAGCTTGGTGAAGATTCTGTGTAAATCTCTGCAAAACGGGAAAGTTTTTATTTAAAATCAGCATTAGAAGATTGCATTCAGTTCAACATGTCGTCCCCCACGGACCACAACCCGGAGCAACAGAACTATTCTTGCTATAATGACAAAAGCCCACCGCTATATCCAAGCACGGATCGGTTTAATCCGCTGGGTTTCAGCACACCCCAGCAGCGTGGAAATTCCTCATCTCAAGCAAGAAATTATTATTCTGTGCAGCCAAAGCACATGTTGCCAAGGGCTAAAGGTTCGGATGGACGTTACCGACACAGGCAGGACAATACTCAATACCACGATCGATCAAGCCACTTTTCTGAAGATCATTCACATGATGGCGCAGTGCAGGGTAATGCTAATTTCAGTTCCGGAAAGCGGCTTGGCTTTGGTCACAGTTGGAGAGGACATCAGAATAGAAACCAGCGTTTTGGAGGGCACAGGCCGCAGCACAACTATCGACAAAAGCATCAGGTACGCGTGTAATCACACATCTAAATACGGCAATATGATAATGGTTGTATTTGTGTTTGCAGGCCAAACCCGAATCATGTAATATTGCGGATTATTTTCACCCCTCTATGCTGGAAGATCCTTGGAAGGGTTTAGAACCAAATGATGGATATGCCGTCTGTAGTCCATCATATAGTCCAAGCAGTCCATCACATAGTCTAGGCAGTCTATCATATAACCCAAACAATCCAGAGCATCCATCCAGTCCATCATATATACCATCCACTCCATGATCTGCATCGATGCCGTAGACTGGATCCATCTAGTGTGGAGATTCATAGTACAAACTACAGACCACTTAGTCCATTATATCGTCCGAATACGCCAGATAGAGCAGATGAAGACATTGGTAATTCAGTTAACCAGTGTTGAAAGAGTTTTGTAAGGCAACAAAGAGATCAAACAACCTGGATGGTGCAATGGACGACGATGCAAAAGAATATTTGTTTACATCTACATCAGTGTAGGAACTCATTGTGTACAAAAAATTACACATACGTAATTGTAAAGCTTAGAAGAAGAGGGTTAGCATAGCAAGTTAATTGTCACAAAGCATTAAAAGAAGATCACATTACAAAAATGGGAAAACAAGTAGATGGTGTAAAACCTTTTATTTCATTTGATTTCGTACTATCCCCGTTAATTTTTTAAAATTTTTGGATCGAAATGTAATAAAAGTAACATAGCTGATGGAGTAAAGTGAGCATTCCTAACCGAAAAACAACGATTCTATTGAATCTTAACAAGGCCTCCAGAAAAGCAGCGTTTCAGTTGCAGCAGCTTTTAAAAAAGCACTTAAGCAGCATATACGTAGCGATGTGTGAAATTGGTAAACTACAAAAATATACCGTCTTGTGCCATACATTATTTTATAAAACGTAATATACCTTTTTGACTGTATATGATGAATAAACTCGGAGTAATACAGTTAAAACTTTTTAGCGAAATATTAAATAACGCTTCAATCACTCCAAACAAATTCACGAGTCAAGGCAAGAAGATTGTTGCATTGCGCAAAATTACGCGCGGTTGCAAACATTTGTAGATAGGAAATCGTATTAAAATTAAAGTACGATTCCATTGCAAAACGTTCGACGTTTAAACGCTGCTTAACAGTTGCCGTCAGGGAACGTAATCGTTGCCTTTCAGTGTGTGCGTGTCACTTGCATTCCATTCGTAGCCGCCGTTATGTGGTGGTCGCTTAGGCCGCAGGCATCGCAACCATGATCAATGACTGAAGGGACTGCGTACAGCACGCTTGCAAGAGCCCAGCTCGGAAGATCGTTCGTTGTGCACAGTTTTGTGAAATTTATAAGAAAAAAAAACACACACAAGAGTAAGTGCAGTTGTTTACAAATTACCATCATAGTGTAGCGGTATTTGTGTGTACAAAGTGATAGCAGCGATGCTTTTGTTGCGATGATTAATGTGCTTTAAAATGTGGTTGAATATAAAAATGGTGTTCGCAGATCAAAATACCACCAAACCGTGTATCGTTTTCGGTGTGAAGTAGAAAAACGTAAACGCAGCGCAAACCAGCATCCTTGTATTGTGCAACTCAAACTTCAATAAAACAACTCTATGCAGCGGCATGATGATGCATGCGGTCCCTTGTAGGGGCGGTGTTGAAGGGCGAGGTCGTCAGTTTCTGGAATTCTGGACACATTCCTGTACCTTATCGATGGTTCGATCGGAATCGGAACCCGCGTACGAACGCTAGCTACAGTACCGTGGGCCTACGGAGCCCTTGCATGCTGATTGTGTGCTTGTATGTGCTTTGCCTACAGGGATCTTGCTGCTTTGCGTGTGCCAAACCAGCTTGAGTGTGCCTTGCTCGCCTTTTTTCCGGCGCTTTTTCTTTCCCTCTCTTTTGCTCCGGGTTGCTAATAGAGACGCCCGGTACGCGTGCACTGGAGCAAAAGAGATGATCGTTCGCATCTTTTGGCCGAGGTCATGCCATTGCGTGTCTTGTCGTGCAAGATGTTAAACTACGTTTTTCGTGAAACAAATGTACAAATTTCAGCGTATGATCATATGCAGGAAAATTGTTGCGTATTCATATGTCTGTGTCCCCACTGATGAAAGGGAATTTAGCTGTCGCTTTAAGGAGTGCGTGTAACATAACAAAGGAACCGGTGTTTTTTTTGTTACTTCTTCTCTGCTTCGGCTAATACAGTTGCTAATGTTTTGTTTTGTGTGCATGTGTTAGTGAAACTGTGGTGACGCTGAAAGGAGATGCACTGTGAAGATGCTGCAGTGTGTGTGGTGTGTGCGTCTGTTTACGTTGCGTGCGTGCAGAAGGAAACGAGACAGCACGGGGTGCATAGAGGGTATTTTGGTGCGGATGCAAGTGTGTGAGCAAAGGATATAAATTGGTACAGGCCGCGTGCACAGATGGTGCTGTTTGATGGTACCGCGATGTGTTGGTGAGCTGGCCGATTCCGACAAAACTGCCTCTGTACGTGCAATAGCCGTACACCAGCCCAACCCGTAGCAATGTGCGTGGAATGCAAAAATATGCATTCTGATGCATATTGCATGGTTTGTTGGGTTTCTGTAACCCGAGTAAAAGGGCGTGATAAGCCAAGTTGGTCGACGGCAAATTTCGGTTCTGGATCGGTTTAGAGAATGAAAATATGTTCGATTTCCTTTCGCTGCACTTTGGTTGTTGGGGGAAAAGGGTGTGCATGTGCAGAATGCGTACCGTTGCACACATATGCGTGAATGGTACTTTTCTAGTCGTCCTCTCCGCTGTCTCCTACGTTTGATACGCTTTGCATAAAGGTTAACGCGTCAGAAATATGCGTCTACCCAAATAAGAATTCTCACCCAACCCATGGGTCGGCCCAAAGAAGGCGAACACCCTGCCCCGAAAGCACGGATCAAAGTGGAAATAAGGAAAAAAGCCGGTTTAGTACGGCGCTAGTACCGCCAGCTTCTTGGTACGTCACACATTCCAAGGTTCCTGTTCGGTCGCAACATGCGCGCGTGCCTCTCTCGCAATGCAACGATCCCCACTTCGTGCGGGGGGATTTTGGTCATGCCGGTTCCCGAATGTTTCAGGGGAGGCTCCAAACACTGTTTATCATCGGTAAGGCAACTATTTTGGAGAACAAATGATAGGAGATCTAGCAACCGGAGAAATCGTCAGTGCGTAATAATTGATATATTGATCAGCAAGTACAGTATTAAGGAAGTTCCAAAAAACTAGTCATTTTACTAAATTTAATAATAAAATAATTTAATATTATTCGGCACCTGAATGGTGTACCGATTATTTGACATTTTCAAAAGAAAAAGTAAATCAAATATTGGGATTCAGAGTAATTTCCACGACGTTCAAGAATATGTGGAAAATATTGTTAAAAAGATCTAGAAGTTTACTATTTTAATAGCTTTACCTTGAAACCGGCCCATTTTTGTTATATTTTCAAATGAAAAAGCAACCTGAAGTATTGGAATTTTCAAATAATTATCACGACACGGCAAGAACATGTGAAAAATATTGTTAAAATTTCAGTTCAGTTCAAAGTTCAGTTCGCCAATAAACATGAAGACATCAAGTTACAATCAATAAAGTTCTAACAAATTGTTTAAAGAATAGCTGGTAAAGATGTCAAGTCAATTGACTCATAGGCGTTCGATGAATTCTGGGTAGAGGCTTTGGCAAATATTGAGGCATACACTAAAGAACGGGTTTACTATTTTGGTTGTGACTTCTTTAATTATCGGTATACTGATTTGAATGTTTTTTTTTTTCAGATATTCCTCAAAGTATTCCTTAAACATCACCGAACATGTTCGAGACTATGTGTTAAACATGAGGATATCGTTCCGGAATTCTTTAACTGGTACCGAAGCATATATGAAACTCACATCAAACATATCGAAGAAGTGCTCTCGTGCGGTAAAATACACACCAAAAAACTATGCAGATGCACTTCGAAGGGAGACACAAATCAGTGCTCCCAACGGTGCCGGCAAGATGTATTTAGCTGCATCTAGAAGCTCATTTGTTTATCATCAAAGCGGCTTTTCCTAGCGTCTCGCCATGCCCCTTCCAGCTTGTCCCAGCTGCCGTACAATAGCATCCAATCATACAGTACCCTGCAGTTGGGTTCGAAATGTTTGGAAAGGCCTGGGGTTAACCTCGCCAGTTTTAGTTTTTCCATCCGTTCCGTATTCCCGTTCGATTATTTCATTACCTCTTTGCCATCACCGACTTATGTTGTGTTGTGACTGCGGTCCGGTTTTTACGACCATTTTCCAAACCACCTCCCGTGCCTTATGGGCGCGATCAGATACAGAAACTCGCGATGCAACATCGACGGCAACGGGCGAGATCATGATGCACAATGGAGATGAAATTGTGTATTTGTATGTGTGTGTGTGTGCGAGGTAGTATGGGGTAAGGGTGGTGAGATGAGGACGGGGAAGTATGGCTTTCTCTGGTTCGTGTCTCGGCCCTACTGGCATTTGCATCGCGCCCACGAAACGTTCTGCCACGAGTGATGCCCGCTCCATCGGGTTTGATTCTCTCCTCCGGTTTCACTTGGAACGATACCGAGCGCATCAAAATGAGGCAAATGCACTTGGGGCAGCTGGGCGGGATATTGGTGGGCATGAGGCAAAGTTCAACGATTTGTACATAAACGGCGATGCAGTGGTATGCGTTCGTTCTGTGGGCCGTTTGTTGTTGCATCTGCGTTTGCGTCGCGCACGGACGTCGGGTTTGTCCGTTTGATGAACTGCTATTTCTGTGCCCGTGTCCTCCTCCCATGATGGGGTATTTGTTTTTGGGGAGGCAGTTGCCCCACAACCATATGGTTCGTATTTGAACATGGAAGCTTCAGTTCGCTTGCCGATTGCTTTATGTCTGTCGCGTTTGCTGAGTTTATTGTGTGAAAATAAATCCCATCTGTACATCGCTTCGCTAGAAAAGATGGAGCTTATTATACAGTCCATAAACATGCTCACAGTATTTTAGAATGGTTCTAGAAACGTTCAACTTTCAGATATATATAGTATGTTTTTAAGGAGGTAGTCCACTCGGGCCTGTTTAGAAATATAAGTTGTTTGAGGTTCAAAGGCGACTGTTAGTGTATGCAAACAGTTTATGTGTTTATTTTGCCGTTATTCAACTTCAAAAATAATTTGTCGGTTATCAAGGACATTGTCATTGTGAACCCTTAACTTCCTTGAAGCCTAGAACACTATTGCATACCGAATTTTAATCGACAAATGTTGCATCCAAAGATTCTTTGATCAAAATGAACTTACTCAACATACTTTTTCTCTGTGGTTAGACAAACTATGCGTCCATCGAATTAGTGATGAGGAATAAGGAACGAATCTGGCGGAACAGTTCCGCTTCTTACCAAGAGTGAACGACAGCAGGTGCCAAATATTTCGCTATTCAACTCCTTTCTGATTCCGTCCCAATAACGCTCTTTTGAACGGCTCTTCAAATATCGCTCCTTGCAATGACGCTCCAAATTTCGCTCCTTTGAACGACACTCCAAATTTCGCTCATTGGAATGAGGCTCCAAATATCGCTGCTTTGCACGGAGCTCCATATATCGCTCCTCGGAACGACGCTCCAAATATCGCTCCTCGGAACGACGCGCCAAATATCGCTCTTCGGAACGACGCGCCAAATATCGCTCTTTTTAATAATGCTTCAAATATCGGTCCCTAGAACGACGTTCCAAATATCGCTCCTTGGAATGACGCTCCTCGGAACGACGATCCTAACATCGCTCCTTGGAACGACGCTCCAAATATTGCTCCTCGGAACGACGCTCCAAATATCGCTCCTCGGAACGACGCTCCAAATATCACTCCTCGGAACGACGCTCCAAATATCGCTCCTCGGAACGATGCTCCAAATATCGCTCTTTTTAATAATGCTTCAAATATCGGTCCCAAGAACGACGTTCCAAATATCGCTCCTTGGAATGACGCTCCTCGGAACGACGATCCTAACATCGCTCCTTGGAACGACGCTCCAATTATTGCTCCTCGGAACGACGCTCCAAATATCGCTCCTTTAAACGGTACTCTAAATATCGCTCCTTGGAACGACGATCCAAATATCTATCGCTCTAAACATCACTCCTTGGAAACATCACTCCAAGGAGTGAACGGATTCGCTCCGTTCCTTGTTTAATTTTGGAACTTATCCAATCACTGCAGCGTATCAATATTAGCTGCGATCCATCGTTTCAAAGCATTCTGTCCAGAAATTGGCTTCAATACACCAACATCGAATCTTTGCTAAGCTCAGTAATACATTAACATGACATTATGCTCTCAATCCGATAGTGTAGGGGCCCAAACAGACGGACAAATTTGTTTCCAAATAAATAAATACTCTTCAGATAGCTGAATGACTTGGACAGCATCAATAATTATGAAACAAAGGCATTCGAATGCTTATTTTTGTAATGTAATACGCATCGTTTATCACCATTTTATGCCGTAGTTAAGTGATCATTCACATAACCGCCTCGGTTGTGGTTCCTTGCTCGTTGCTTAATGACCCTTTTCAGCGAATGCAATTTCGTTTAATCGTTGCATCGCTTCAGCAAAATCTTCAAAACTGCTCACCTTTGACGCTAATCCTGCGATCGCAAGCAGGCAGTGGATGCAAAGCAGTGTAACAGACACCGATTACACTCACGCAGCGGGGGCACCATTTTGTGTTTCCGTTGTTCCCGTCCGAACGCCACCACAAATGCTTTTGCAGCGGGGCGTTTGGTGGAAAATTCAAAATAATGAACCCGAAGTGAATGCTCTTGTGGAGTAAGTTGCTTCGTTTTTCAGTTTTTGCACTTCTCTTCGTTCGGGGTTTGCTCGTTCGATCAGCACTTCTTTTCCGCTAATTACAACCGGCCGCCGTTTTTAGCGATCGTGAAACTTTTGGCCCAAAGTGAGTGAGAAAATCGAAACATAATCACCCCGCGCCCGCGGGTTATTAAACGGTGGGGTAGGGAGTACGGTTGTGTTTTTTTTTTTCTTTCCTTTTTGTTCGTTGTTTTGTTTCCACTTCTTCGATCGATTGCCATTCGATTGGATGGAAATATGGCGTTTTGAATAAGGGGGTAAAGGTAGTGAAGGAAACTGTATCGGTATTCCCCTCGCACTCCGATCGAACGAGGGAAACATGGTTGTTGTTGTTGTTTTTTGCAGGAAGGAAGGAAGAATGAACAGAGATCCACACCGAACCGGGGGAACCGTAGGCATCCGCCACACCGGAAAGGTGTGTGCGTGTCTGTTTCCGTTTGTTACGGGCGCGATCCAACCGAAAGGGAACGAACGTGGCCCTCGGATCTGTGGTGCGTGATATCGCTTGGGTATGTGTTGCGCTGTATGCTAATGCACAGCGGGCATATATCGATTGCCTGTGCCGATGCCTCGTCATAAACGGTGCTAGACATGAAACTTCAATTTTCAAACCTCACCGTTGGACTGCGGGACACGCGAGCATGGGCTATGTTGTGCTTATGGTCTTGCGTTGTAGGCTTCGTTTTTTTTTGTTGGCCAAATCTGCTTCAATCTCTGATGTACGTCGGGGGCTTTCCGGCTGCTTTGTACAGTCACCGTTGACAACGTGCTTCTCTCGGTACTCGGTGGGGCAAACATGGAATCGATTCGTGCCGTAAATGGGTGCGAACACGCACGTTGGGAATGCTTTCCTCAGATCGTACATTGTACAACACCCAGTAGAATTGACGAAAACTACAGCAAGATAGATTCATTAAGCATGTCCGCATCAATTTGCATGTAAAATGTTAAACAATTTTAAATGTTTTACACGATCGATGTATATTATTTCAACACATTACATGGTCACGGTTGCAATTCACCACGCATCGGGATGCATTTCGATCCGCCTGACTAGTGTTTATTGTTCAACCTTTCAACCCCCGCCCAGTTGCAGTTGCAGCCGGTCAAGCATGGCGCACCGAACCCGTGATGAGGGGTTGTGAATTATTTTTTTATCGACAGATCGAATTTTATGACTGCAATAGTTCAACCCCCTCGCACGGGGGGAAGCAACCTTTAACGTTTATTATTACCGCTTACCATTTTTATTCTCGTCAAACCATAATTATTTTCGCTTGCCAGTGAACGATTTGTTATAGCTGTGCTAATTTTCTACTTGAGCAGCTTTTACTAGCTTGCGCCTTTGCTCTGGAGCCTTGTTTTCTGTTAGCCTTTATTGTGCAAAATGGAAATAAAATCCGAGATGTTTTCGTTGCCATCCGACTTTGTCCGTTGCGTACACACTAGCGGCGGTGGACACGTTTCCACTGGAGGAACGTGTTCTAGCTGGACTATGTTTTGTATTGCCCCGGTTTTTTTTTTCTTTCCCCCGGCACGATAAGATACTTTGATTTATTTGCACAACTGCTTTACGCAGAACGTGCTCTGACGCATGTCTTGGCGCTGATGTGGGAAATAGAACAAGAATAAAGTTATAATAATAAAGCAGCGAGCTGTGTTGGATGTTTACGGAAGTTGTCGTGCAGTGTACTGCTGTTTAATTTAATTAACCGTTTGTACCAGTTTGTGTCTTCTCCATCTGTGTACAATGTACAAAAATGATGCAGAGGTTTCGGGTTAAGGTGCCAAAGAATGGTAAAGTTGAATCTAGTGTTGTGCTTAATGAATCTTTTGCGAAGAGTCATTCGTATGAATCTTTAACGAGGAGTCATTCAAATCAGCAGTCGACTCTCTAAAAATTCATGAATCCTCGAGATCTCAAAGTATCCTCAAAGATCCGTGAATCCTCAGAGATTCATAGAATATACAGAGAATAGAGATTCAGATTCATTCATTCAGTTCAAAGATTCATTCAGAGTCATGAATCTGAATCTGAATTACCCAACACTAGTTGAATCCACTTCTAGATTCTTTAAAAGTTGAAGTGGAACATGCTGGTTTAGATCTGGATTATTTTTATTTTTCTCGAGCTTTTGATAGATGAAACTGATTTGGTCATCTCAAGTGTTCAAACATTCCTACGTGAAGGAATTGAGAACGCTTTGTAAGGTATACTTAACAAGATCCTAGAATTACTAGTTGAAATGGGAGAAATTCCACATCTTCCTCAATAAATTCTTGTTCGAGAGGAAAGGAATCCATAAAAGGTTCCAACTTTAGCACTTAAACACCATGAAAATACTCATATTTGGATTCTGTTGAATTGAACTAGAACATGTCGTTATAGATCGGAAATCCTTCAAGAGGTTGGAGTTCTAGACGCACCTTTTCCCAACTTAAGTCGCAGCTTTAAACTTCGAAATACCTTCCAGTGTGTTGGGACTTCAATTTAGAAGCGACTTCAACTTGTAAAAGCTGCAGATATTGGAAAGATTCACCTCGTCACATTCAAGTAGACGAACTTGAACAGAACCTGTAGTATAGGAACACATTACCGATGATCTACACGATGCGCTTTTGGGCGCTTTTACCCGTTCGCATTTTTACTTTGACAGTTTGTTGCACAACGGGAAGGGATCATGATGGTTGATGGTCATAATTTATTTTTTTCGGTGTTTATACTACGATATTGATAAAATCCTATGATAGAAAGCAAATAATATGAAATATAGATAGGGTCCCTTGTGTCAATCAGTCATTAAATATAATTAAAGCTCAATTAACATTAACATCCGTGTAAATCATAATGTAATATTTTAAATAGTCCCCCTGTCTGTAAATAGACTGTCGGTAATGATAGGTCACAGTTTATCAGGACCGTTATCAATTCAAACAATGCAAACACACCAATGTGAAGTTTAAATTTACAATCCATCGCAATAAATCATGCATCGAAATTGAGAACTCTTCCGAACGTTCATGCCATCCGATCAGGTTGCGAGATAATCTGCAACGTTGTATGACCGGACCAAAAAAAATACATACATGCGTAAGCACGAGTTCATTAGAGCGCACAACGCTTAGTTCGAAATGTGTTTTAACGCCGAAACGATCGATCGACGCGGTGTGCGTGCACTACCTTTAATTGCAGCTGAAAAAAGGGGCGGCAAAAAAAAACACAACATCATTGTGGCTGGAAGCGTTTTTTTTTTTGGGAACGGTGTTCTTCCCATCCTCCCCCATCCTGCGCCTACCGTCCGGAAGTTGAACTTTCTTCGCTTTGCTTTACGTCTCTATTCAGACGGCACAAGATGGGTAACCGCGGAAACGAAAACCATGCCACCGCACACTAGATCGTCTCGCGCAGCAAACTTCCCCCTGGCTCGCGCAATATTATTATTGGCCCTCTGGTCCCGGGATTGCCCAAACGAAAAAAAAAAAACTTCCCCCTTTTCCGGCACTGGCCAGTGGGGGGAGGGTGGGGGAAGGGGGTGTGCGTATTCATCTCGCATATGGCAACAACTTCCGGTAGGCGTGATTCGCGCAGTAATGATCGCTGTGGATAGCTTTGCTGTTTGTGTGTGTGTGTGTAGGGGGTGTTTTTTAATCGGGCTCTTGTGCGCTGTTATTCGAACCGAGCTGTCACAGTGTTGGTGGACGGTTCCGAAGTCCGGGTGATGATCGTGTCGTAAATGCATCCACAATTTATTATAGCACGTTCTTGCAGGCAGGCTGTTTGTACTAAATTTGGTAACGTTAAACCATCTATTCATACTTGCAGCGTACGGAGTTTGATGTGCTGTGCTGTGTAGTGTTGTTATTCGCTGAAGTGTTCCTGCCACCATTCCACAAGGGAAGTGTTGCTGGAATAATAAATGCTAAATGTGACGCACGGCAAATGTCCGGTGCGTGTGTTACAGTGCGGTGCGTACGTTTATGTTTAAATGTGATTTGAAAACAACAACAACGGCAGCAATTCGTTCAGTTCGTCCCGGAAGTACCGTCTTGTGACAAACGGATGTGAAACGAAATGGCTAGGGAGGAATGGAAAGTGCGCGAAGAAATCGGTGTAAAGCAAGGAAAATAATAAAAATGTGTCCCAGTGCAAGTGTCGCTAAAGTGGTTTGTTTTGTACCGTGAGGAGGAAAGGAAAATGTTAATAGGAAGCTGTGTTTATGTGTTCATGTTAACACTGCCAATGGTAAACGACGGCAAGGTTGGTTCGCAAAAGCGAACCCCAAATGTGTCACAGTGAGCCGCAAAAGAATAAACGTTTGTGGAAAATAGTTCAGCAATTCTCACTGCCTGTTGCCGCTGCTGCTGTGGTATAAGTTTGTGCATAAAACCAAAAACCTACAAACCCTGCCAGCCACAGGATGGGTCTTGCCTCGTCCAAAGCCGTCAACAGCATTGCGGTTACGGCGCACGGTGCCGGCCCGGAGAAGAGCAATGGCCGGCTGAGCAAGGATAGTGTGATCGTCGAGACGAGCTATCCGGCGATGTCGACGAACATTCAGCAGCCGTGCTCGATACTGCCGTCGCCGTCCGGTAGCAGCAGTATCGACACCTGGAAAACGTCGAGCTGTCACGTCCGTCAGGCTAGCATACGTTCGCGAAATCTGCAACCCATGCCGGATGCAGGCGAACTTGATCGACGATTTGCGAAAGTGTTGGTAAGTGTTTTATCGTTTCAAAACGTTGCTCACGTACCTTTTAAGCTATTCAAGCTACGGAGTGACTTCTGGATACTTGGAGTTTATTCGTCGTGTTGGAATTACAACCTTAGGAGGGGTATCTTGAGCTTGTAATTTGTTGATTTTTGGTTGTTTTGTTATATTTATTTTAACTTATTTATAAAACCAGGTAGTGAAATTTGCTATTTGAAAATGGTCTGCTCAGTGAGTTTATGGCACCAAATTATAGCAGACTCCAAATCGCAAATTTCGAAATGTTTTAGTACAAAATCGTTTATGCTTCACACTTACGGAGTTGATTTCTTTCTGTGCACTTAATTTATTCAGGAAGACAGTAGATTTTTTGAAAGAATGCATTAAAATAAATAAAAAAAACATATGTTTTCTCTTATGACAAAGGAAGCTATTTTCGTTGAATTATTAAACCTTCTTGCTTAGATTTTGTGTTGTAAATTAATTCAATTGTTAAATTTCCAATAAAGCTGCGTATCTCAGGGGCTGTCTCTACTCAAAAATAGAAGCTACGAGTGTGTTATCCTCGAATTTCGAGGGTTACCTGTAGTTAAATAACCTCTCAAATCTTCACAAGAGAGAGAGAGAGAAAATGAATGGGTCCCGATGAGATTAGTTACCTGTCTTGTCGCATAGAAACCGACACCGCTAACACTCTACCAACCCGGCCGTCCCAAACTGATATCGCTCAGAAAGAACCAGTAGGAACCGACTATCTTTCCAAGCGCGATCCTCCTCTGTGATTCTCACATCCCGCTGGTCCAAACTCGTAATATCTACCCCATTTGCTGCTGCTGATAGACAACAGCAATGGCACATTATCGTGCGCATTTAATCCGCACCATAAAATGTAAATAAAGTAACGCGAAAATATTAGTCAATGTGCAATTATCGGTGCGTTTTCTCCCACTGCCACTGCCTGCAATGTTCTGCGGAAGAGGAAGATTTTTTTTCCTATTGTTTGTTTTTTTTTTTTTTTGCTAGACAAAAAGAACGCCAAAAACCTTCTGGCTCGGGTTTGTGTGAACAAGCTCTAACAAGCCATTTCACACGCACGAACCCATGGGAAATACCCAGGACGTGCCGGGAAATGTTGCGTTGCACGGTTCGATACGCTTGCAAATTTCGTACCTGACCATAAAACGGCAGGAGAGGGAACGATAAATTAAGCATTTGCTATTGCCATACGTTTGGTTGGATTTGATGGTTGAAGTCGTTTTTTAAACATTTGTTTTTTTTTTGGTCAGCAAAACGTATATTGCCATCGTGCCATTTATTTGCCAATAAAAATTGGTTGCTAGAATAACGAAATTGGTGCCATATTTGACTCATCCTATGAGTCAACGGTATCGTCCCAGTTGGCTTGAACGCATGGAATTGGTTTGATTTGGCCATTATCCATGACCTACAATGATTGTCACACCCATTATCTCGATCACAATGTCCGCCTGCGAATACTGAATACTCATGGGCGACGCGTACAGCACCCCAAAAAAGAAGAAGCACACTCCACAAAGGGAAGACAACCTGAAGCTTGAAGTGGTTTGAGTCATAGGATTCTCAGGGTGCGATTGAAAAATGACTTCATCAATCGTGTGTTAGGTTTCGGTGATAAAATGCGTACGAGCGGGCGCTTTAACTGTCACCCATCAAGATACAACCCGCTGGGCCAGGTCTGTGGAATTACTTGAGCTGTTCCAGTGTGCCACCCGCCCACGGGTGGGACGGAAGCGGTGACTGTTTACTTCCAGCGCGTACACATCACGCACACATCCGTCCCGAAGCAATGGGATGTTGGGTAGAACATAGCGAAACTTCACCGGCCGTGCGGCACTGATGAAGTTTGCCTTGAGCAGCAAAGCTGCGCTTGTGCGATGTGTGCCTCAAACTCGTTGCGGAGGATGTCAACGAAGACTGCGCCCAGGCGCGGGGCACCGTGGTCCGCTGTCATCCGTGACGGCGCGAGCTTGTGTGGATGGCGGGACAGGTGTGGATGGATGCGGGAACGGCGGGAAGTGGCATAAATATTGACTCATCATTACCACGCTCCCGCTTAGGTAGATCTCTTGGTTCTTGGCCATGTGTGTGCGAGTTTGTTTGCTTCGTTTTGCTTCTTCTGCAGCTTCCATTCTAAGATGCTGCTGGCGCAAAACGGATGGTGAGCTCACACAGAACAAAAAACATAATTTCCGGTGAAAGATGCATCTTAAAAGTGCATGGGCTCGGGGGGGGTTTTTTTCTTATATGAACAGGCTTCCGGAACTGAGCCATATGCGCGCCATAGTTCCCACAGCTGCGCTTGGGGATGAGTGCGAAGCACGTTTATTTGCTCTGCAACTTGCACAGTAACAGTGGGACGTTGTTCTACATCGGGTTCGGATCTGACCGGCACGATCATGTTCTGAATTAGTCTGTTGTTGTTGTACGAAGAACATGAAAGAGCATGCAATGGAGGTCTTTGTAATATGATTTTGTTTGAATAAGCATTCCCAGTAGCATTAAAAACCATACGTTGCAATGCTATAAATAATTTAGTACAATTTTAGTACAACGTAGTGCAACTGATCGACTCTTGCAACAAACTATTAATGTTACGTTTTATTTAAATGGTACAAACTTCCTGCAGCATAGTGGGGGAACTCATCGTGCCCCATTACCCATTTCGTTTGCTAGTCCTCATATCAATCAATTTCTGCAACAACTGCAACATACCGGTGGGTACGTTTTTGTTTTCCGCTTGCATCCAAAACTGCTTACCGTCATCAGGTATTGGTGGGTATGGGTCAAGTATTGCGCAGCCATGACATCCCACCATAATAATTCCCGTCATTTGTTGACGACTCGATTTGCCCGAGCCACACGCTTGGTGTACACGTCGAGCGAAACCGGAACAATATTGGTATGGGTGTAAGCTACGGTTGCAAATTTTATCCGCCCGAGAGTGATGCCGATCGGTCCGCTTGTACTAATACCACTCCTGCTGTGTGATCATGTGTCGCATTTACAACAATTACGACGTATAGCTTGAAAGAAAAAAAAAACCAAAAATTTCTTGGAAATTGTAACATATTATTTGAATTTTCTCACAGTTTGTTTATCCACCTAATATATCGGCTAAAAACTGTGACTATTAAATGTTAGTTGGTAAATTCTTTGCCGCCAAACAAACTGATATGAATATTTGACATGGAGATATGCAGTTTTTGTGCGTGTGGCGTTTGACAAATGATTCACCGCTACGAGAACAATCAACGTGACAAGTTTCGAAAGCAGTTCAAGCGTTACCTCAGGGCCTTCGACAGATTTTCAATGCCACAAAAAAGCAACACTCTAAGCTTATATTTGTTTGACTTTAAACAAAAGTCTCTTGATATACAGTCAAGTCTCTCTAACCTCCATGCTGATGGAAGCGCTATCTTTCAGAGAGATTTGCAAAAACACTTGTATTAATGTATGGCAGAAGCCTTCAACCATACTTTGTAAACGCGGCCATCACGAGCTGTCATTGGTAAGTACCAAAACACGGCTACTTAAGAGAGACATTGGTGTAAAAACATCATGTGCAGCTTAACGAAAGGGATGTTGAGGAGACTTTGCAGCTTTAAGAGACATAAAATGTATTGAAAATGAAGGAACTGTCAAAATTGTTCTTCTTAGGGAGACTTACTGTCTTTATGAGATTCTACCTTAGAGAGACTTGACTGTACGATCATGTCCTTTACAGTACTATCCTCGTTTATGAGTCCCATATGTCAGATTAGAATAATATCTTTTAGGATTATTGTGTGACATTTCAGGAGATCAAACAGAAATGTTGTTTCGGTAGAGCTGTCCCTTACCTTACCTCTTCCTCACATTTGTTGAGCAGTATATTTTCTGCCCTATTACTGCAATGGTTCGAGGGCAACAAGATGCAAATAAATGGATCTTTCATGCGATATACCGCACGGTATGGCGTTGATTGAAAACGATGGCTATTACCTTCAAATGTCCACTGCTCGGTGCGGAAGGGTAGCGAACACGCCGGGTACGGCTGCGGTCCGCCCCGGGTGGGGTTTCAACTGTGGTTTAATGAAAATGACCGACACCAAGAGGGCAATCAAATTTACGAGACCCTGAACTGTTTCGGTTGCTGTTGCGTGCTACGACACACCGCTATTGGGGTCGAACATGATGCATGGAAACATTGTGGCGGTTTGCCGTATTTTTTTGTTTGTTTCGTTCGTTCGAAACATAAACACTGCTGGAACTATCGCGTGAGCTGCATGCTGCGGTCTACGCCACACTTTCCTTTTTCATATTGATGGACCAAATATCGACCAGTAAAAAGTGTCTACAAGAGAGTACATTCGGAGTGCATCATATGCCATTTTTTTATTTAGTACAATTATTATGGCACGTATCGATTAGTAAACTATATTTACACTTCTTTTCGATGTTCGGATTCCGAGAACTTCAAGTCAATATGGTTCCTAAACCATGGCTTTACGATTTGGTGGTAGCCTAATGTTGTCACATACACGAACGTAGCTTCACAACCTTCGAACATTACGAACACAGCTACCCGAGTCCGACCCGACTCAGTTTGTGCACGATGAATCAGGCCTTGTAAAGAAACCTTGCCTTTCATCTGTTTCGAATTGTACTGGTACACAGATACGCACCCGCATGACAAGCGGGCCGTTGTACGAGCGGAGTTTGTATTTGAAAGGGCGCATATAACGTCACGCAACCTTCTGAGTATCGACACTTTCCTTCCGTGGGATTTCTACCAAACACCAGATAAGCGGCTGCTTTCGACAGTCCGATGGTGCTGATTGAACCAGAACAGACTACATCGGCCGATGCTTATCGGTCGGAAACCGTATTTGCGCGTCTGTATCAAGAAATGGCGGAAACAAGGAGTGAGCATCTTCGGTCGCCACAGTTGAGTGTGTGGTCCCTTTTGAGCTTTGTCAACACCAAATGGCTCTCGCACACAGCGACCGTGGTTGGCGTAAAGTACCGTAATGTCAAAGATTATCAGTGAAATGTTAATGCACAGCTGGCTTTTGCGGTACATTCTATTCATCGTGAACCGGAACGTTTAAGTGCCTCGACGGGGAGCACTCAACCATAAGACCTTTCGCCCGATCTTCATGCAGTCGTCGCGCGCGGAAAGGGCTCCTCGGAGCGTCGTGTGTGTTTATGCAGAGGCTGCCTTCTTGAAACCAGTCAAAAAGGCGGCAGTGGTGATTTTCGTCCAAAAACCTCAAGAAGTCCGATATGAGCAGCACAACATTACGCTGGTGCGCACCGACTGCGTGCAGCGTACAATTAATCACTCTGCTCGTGTTTGCTGCTCGCTACAAGTGACTGGATGGGATTGGATGCACGGGGCCTGATTGCATCTGGTGGAACCGGTTGACGGTGGAGGCATCGTTCCAGAAATAACCACAAACACAAAAACCGCTCCTAGCAACTAAAAAAAAAGCTTTTATTCCGAAGATTTTCCCCTTTTTCCATAAGGTTCATAAATTTGGTGGTTCCGTTCCCGATGAGAGAAGTTAGTTCTTTTTCCGTTTACAGAAAGCCAGCAATGAGGGCAGAGCTTGACGGCACTAATTGAATTTCCACTGGGTACGCTACTGGTGTTAGAAAAAAAAATCCCCCCGGTAATGCATGAATCTCGATGGGGCTCAAATTTATTGGCAATCAAAATTAATGGGAGCTCCAATACAATGACAAAGTAAAGGGAAATTTGTGCGGTAAAACACATGCTATAAAATGTACTTTTTTATTAGTACACAGCCAGACTAAATATCTCGTTAGTACTGTAGTGTTGGCGCGGCTTAGTAGAATAGGGGGAAGGGTGCTTATTTTTTACTCGACAAAACGCACAAACAATTACCACATATAAGAAGTTTATTTTGCTTGAAGAAGTTAAAAACTGTTACAAAATTTCAGTCCACCTTTTCATTACATCAAGATAGGATAATATAAGATAAAGGCCTATCATCTAGAGAAATTCCTAAAATGCTCTGAATTATAGCAGATTAAGAACCAGATCGACATTAGTTACATGATACCAAGGCTCCAGACACGTGATCTTCGAATGTACTAAATATTTATACCATTAAGATCATTCTTTCATGATACGAGAATGAAATGAGCATCAGAGATTAAATATCTATCTTTAATAGTGGCTTCATCTCCCCGATGGCGCCAGTAAACGTATTTCTTTTTGATATTTCACCCGGATCTGAACTGCTATCAGTGCTATAAATTGTACTAAAGTTTACTACTACGAACAGAGTCGTAAATTTTATTACTGCGATAACAGAACGCCATTAAAACACCATGCCAAACGGTTGATAAACAAGGAACTAAAATGCGAAATTATGTATTTTATAAACAAAAACAAATAGTCTTCAAATTTCAAGCTAGTAAGCTAGAAGGTTATTTTAGTACCACAAGCGTGGAGTAAAACGGTGTCTTAAACCTGGAACCATATCTAGCATTGCAGGAACAATGTGCAACGACCACTGGTTGCCTAAACAAACACTTTAATCGAACACTTTATTCAACCATTTGATTGGTCGTGACATACGTAACTGGAACACAGCTTGGCTAGGCGTATGATCTGTTGCACACCTCCTACGTGAAACTGTTGCACGATCCACTTTCTTCGCTGGCCAGCAAAGCCCACGGACCTTGTCGTAGAGTGGGAGTACACTTTTTTTTTTAACTGTGTAACTGTAGAATTGAGTTAATTACGAAATAGTTTATTTGAATACCGGTTTCCGCGGACAGCAAGCGAACGGCGCAGAAGTTGCCGATGCGCTTGCCGTTCCGAACCTGCCAGTGGTGTTACAAACAACTTATTCAAAGCGTACGATTTCAGATACGTTTACCGATGTACTAATCTTTTTATAGTAATTGTTAAAGTTGTACTAAAATTATGGATTTATAGTATAATTATAGTATCATCCATTTTCAAAGCCAATGTTTATTATCGTCTCAGTTGTCACACATTTTCCCGTCGTTGGTAGCAAGCACGGATCGTGCACTGTGTATTTTATTTATTTTCACATCTTCTCCAGACATGAGTGATGTTGAATGAAGCCACATAAGACTTCGAAAATATTAAACGACTGGTTTGACTGTTGCAAAAAGAATATTTGAAATGCAACAAATAAAAAAAAAAGCCACACTCGCCCACAGAGCAAACATTGTGTTCCAGACGGAACATAAACAAACGAATGGAAACACAAACCGCAAAACAGGCATCAAGGACCCGTAATCGATCTGACACAGATTTCCTGTTCATTCATGAATGTATCGTTTATTCATGAGAAGCGAATCGTCTGTTAGTAGTAAAGCGAATTATAGCAACCAAGTGGGAAAAACGAAGAAGGTTACAAACGAGCAACGTTATTTAGTTGTTTTGCTGGAAATATCAGAAGTTGTTCGAAACAAAGCTCTTGTACAATAAACTACATGCACCACAATGGTGGCCAGCTTGTTGTTTGGTGCTTTTGAAGCTTTAAATTCCGATGTATCGTGTAGTGTTGATTTGTCCTTTACTGTAAAAAGTGATACATTATGCCGTCTCTTTCCTTTCCCTTGATGGACTACAATTGTTTACTGCATGACATACTGTGTTTAGCGAAACTGTCTGTTTGTCTTCTGCTTATAGGATTTTGTCGAAATATATTTGGTCAAAGCGTAATATAACAAATTTCTTCTGCTGATAACTAAACTTTTTTTTTCAAAAGATATATGAATAATTAATTATGATAAATTTAAAAAATGTTTTGAAGTAGACACGAACAAAACATAATAATATCGGTATTATTTGTTAATATCAGATATGTATTAATCATTGATGAGTAAATATTTAATCTGTCGCTTACTTCTGAATGCTGCTAACATCTAAACATTTATTGGAAAAGACTTAAAATTATATTAAATATAATAGTGAATAAATATAAATAAACCTTTTGTTTCGTCTCTCAAAAAGCCATTTTCACTTCATTGCACTACGCTTCATACGTAATTTGTGCCTCAATTCAATAACCAACTCCATTTTGTTTGATTTCTGTGACAATGAACCATTCCTTACGCAACTGTGTAGGATCGGAACGGAATCGTCAGCATCCATCCGCAAAAATGGAGAAAGCAAAAGAAAAAAAAAAACAGTTGCAAATGTTACGCTCACGGTCTGCAATAACTTCCCTTGTGGCCGAGTAACGCGGTAAACATACGGTTCAGTCAGTCAGTCAGTCAGCCAGGCGCATGTGTCACCATTAATCACCGTGTGCTTTCGGAGAGAGGTCTTTGCCCGTGGCGGCGCTGCCTACGAAGCATTAACGGTGTGCTAAGTCCTCCGAACGCTTCGCTTAGGCCTGCTTTAGGACTGTCCTTCGGGTTGTCTAGTGTCTGCCCGGACGGGAGACGCATCGAACCGCCAACTCCAACTAAGTACGGAGTTTTATGGCCGTGCAGGCGCTTGTGAAGCAAAATAACAAAACCAGTGGCTTTTCGCGACCTGCATATTGTCTGTAGGTCGTTGCCGGTCTATGGCGTTATGTTGCAAGGGGTTTGCTTTCTGGTTTTGTTGGTACCAGTGCCTTCTTTCGTGCGACTATCGAACGAAAGCAAAAGCAATCGGTAAATGAATCTACCGGGGGTTTGCATCATGCCCACTACATACATTTCACGCTCATTAACCTTCACTTATGGACGCGCAGCACCTCGGTGCGGTCTTCTGATGGTGGTTGATGTGTAGGAATATGCAACAAGAAACAAAAAAAAACCAAACTGAAGACACTTGGTCTACTGTTAATTAAGAGTGTTTTTTTGTTGGAAAATAAAATTTATTACCACATGAAAAGAATGATTATGCATAATTCAATTTGTATTGCTGTAAATTAAGACGAAAATAGTTAATCCTCACCGCTCGTTACGTACGTACGTTCCCTTCATTAACATTATGATTTTGTTTTTTTTTCTTCCAGGCATCTATGGACCTTCCGCCGGATAAGGCGAAGCTGCTGAAAAACTATGACAACGAAAAGAAGTGGGACATCATATGCGATCAGGTATGTTGCGGTGCGGACACCACAATGGCGTTCGATTAACGGATGGCGTCGCGGTGATGAATGCGATTTGCATAACTTTATAGGTGCAGCATGGATGCTCCGTGCGTTAGCTCCACAGTTCTGAACGGCCGAAGCTACCCTGAGAAAGTAATTGTAATTGCACCGTTGCGTAAGTGTAAGTGCATTATACATGTTGCACGATACTAGCGCGATGCAACAGCAACAAAAAAAACCTTGCGCCTTGATCAATTGTTTATTACCTCGTCAGATCGAGTCATACCTTTCATTTACTACCACTGTTCGCGTGAGTGTGTCATACCGGAGATTTATTGTTCAATTACACGACCGTGTAACCGCTCAGCCGGACAAAAGCAACGTAGCGTTTATGGTGACCAGTCGCACCAGCCGAAGCGCACGATAGGTGGCCAGTTGAAGGTATATTCTATTCTATTCTAAAAGCAGAAAAATCGAATAAGGCTTGCCATTCCCAGCATTGTGCGTTCTGCGGCGTGCCACATCGCAAAGGTTTCGTATGACATCAGCTCGTTGGAATGCATTTTTAATATCAGAATCTATGTTGAAGCACGCGGTGCATTTACAGGAAATATGATAAAGGGGCTCAGTTTTCTTCTGGTATATATTCTCTGGGACTGGTCTTGATAGGCCATTTCTTTATTCAAGGTTTTCTTAAACTTTTTGTCTATTAAGTGTATATAGTTAAAGACCTATGTTTGGCGGATGGTATTTTATTAGTTTTGTGCTTAATGAATCTTTTGAGAAGAGTCATTCATATGAATCTTTAGTGAGGAGTCATTCAAATCAGGAGTCGTTCGTCAAATGAATTATCCTCAAAGATTCATGAATTTATTCTTCCTCAAGATTCCCCCAAATTCATGAATCCTCAAGATCCTCAAGAAGCTATGAAAAAGAAACGAACCTCAAGAAAATGGAGATTCAGATTCTTTCATTCATTTCAAGGATTTATTCAGATACATTAACCTGAACTACTTCCCAACCCAACACTAGATTTGATAGTATGTCTTAGTTGTTGTGAAGACTGAAGCCGTTACCACTATGCCACCAGGATCGGGAGGATCCAGAGGAGGTTACCACTATGACACCACTAAGCCATGGGGAGCCGATAAGTTGAATTATTGAGGTGCATTAAAAGCAAGACAGACAATCAAATGCCCATAAATGTCTTTCCATGCTTTACGAACAACGTAGTTACAAATGCTTTGTAGCCAACATTTGTACATGTATAGAGGGAGCATTATATCAAGGTTGTATAAACCTGTGCCTTCAATAATACCCTCTACATTTGGAGGCTAACGATCACTGTGAACCATTTGTTATGATCGTGGTGTTACTATGGCGCCTCGACTGCGTTAGTTGCACATAGATTTGGAAGCTGTGAACAGAGCCCAAGAGGTGTTAATCGATCACTTTTTAGTACCCGCTGTGGAATGTGGCAAACTGGAGCTAATTTGATAATGAGATGATGTTTATATGAAATAATTTTATTCTCAGGAACATTGTGTCTATACTCGAATATTATCATCTTATAGATACATTGAATTTTAAATATTTATACACAAATTTATCACCTTTTCCTTAACTACGATTAAGGTGTAAATGTTTTTTTTTTTTTTTATGTGTCCAGCCGTTAACTCGAGCATCAACATCAGAAGTTTTGCGCAATGCACGTAAAACGCTCGGCAAAAGCAACTCGTCGCCAATGTTCTGCTGAAGCGGCTCATCGCCTGTTCTGCACCGTTCAGCTCACGATGCATGTTGAAACATTCATTACCAGCGGAAGGTCGTCTCCACAAAAAAAAAAAAAGAAAAGGTTTACGCTTTATGCAATTTCTAACCGATTCACCTATTGATAGTGTGCAGTGCCCCAGATCGTGGCGCACCGTTTCGTTCCCTGTGGCCGCACGGCCCGCTCGCTGTAAGGTTGCGTTTGCATCGGTCTGTAATTATTTCGGATTACGGCATGCCTAAATTCAAAGTGCTCGAATGTCTCGGAGGGAAACCACCATTTCCCTTCGGCAGGACCAGTGCTGACATCAGTCCGTAAGAGTGAACCTTAAATCGAATCAAACCGTCCATCACTCTGTTGCGTTATATTCCTTGAACTTTTGTTTTAAGATAATGGCTGTTCATAGATAGAGCTACATTAACAGCGTCAAGCTGCAAAATGTGAGCTAAATATTTACTGGCAGTGGATGGTGAGTAGCGTTACAACTTTATTCGATATATTAATGTGGCGTTGTACTGTCCCTCTACACAGAGGACGGTGGTTTTGTGGATTGGTGTACGTGGCGAAGGTTTAGAAAGGTCATACGTCTGAAGACATTGATCAAATAAAGATGCTTACTCACGTAGGATCATGTCATTAGTCTGTTGGCTCTTCTACAGAGTACAAAAAGAGCGATAGTATGATTCATTCCTGTGCTCTTCTACGGTTTCTCATCTGGAAAAAAAGGAATAAAAAATTGGCAAACCTGTTACTAGCAATCAGTTATAAAAATAGTACCTCAAAGTCAATGGTCAAGTTCGTAGTAATTACTGTTTCTGCCGTGTGTAATGTGTACAGCTATAGTACCGCTAAAAACACATCATGTAAATATTTATACCAAGCACTATTAGAAAGCGGAAAAAAAGGACAAGGCAACCGTTTCTGGCAAAGTGTACTGCAACGCAATTTGAACTTGTTTATGCCATTTATGCGTCCGTAAAGTCACTAATGGGTTCGCTAGCCAATTGTCGGGAAGTTGGCGGGTGACGGGTGCTGTCGTGTCGTGCATAACTTCACGTCCAGTCGCCCAACGACATCTAGAATTGGAGCGAACGTTCATCGTCTTGTGGGTGTACTCTACTGTAGATGGAGCAACTTATGATCTTATAATACTCAACTATTCTTAGTCCAATAAGTTGATCCGTACACGGATACCAACTGCTCGAAACCACCAAAAAGACCTCGGAAAAGCTGAACATCTATAGCCGTAACTGCTCCAAAGTCAACCAAAGCAGGACTGGTTTGGTTCCAGAGTTAAATGGTTAGAATTCTACCAAGCTCAGATGAAAGTTATATTTTTAACATGAAAATAACGATGCTCACTGCTCAGAACACCCTGAGATGACTACACAGAACACCCTGCATCAAAGACCACAAAGATCTGGATTGTGTAACCCCGGTGAAGAAAGTATTCCAAAATGTTTAAGGAATTCTTCAATATCCTGTCTAATCTAGAGAATTCTTCAATACTCATGTCTATTCCTAAAAATAATCATCAAAGTCAAACAGTTAACCGTTTGTTGCAAGTCAGAATTTGCATTTGAAGCACTGTTTAATAAGTTTAACAACCATTGTATGTTAAATAACATTTTCATCGAATTGCTATGCCCCGAATCTGGAGTTAATTAGTCCATAAATATTGTAGCAAAATTACGTTATTGTATTCGTACAACGATCGTACCGTTCATTATATACAGCTTGCTCCGTATATTTTTGCATCGCTTGATAAGCCGGCAACAGCTGCACGGCTTTTACTTTCGCTCGGGCACAGGCTCACCGAGCTGTGGTATGATAATGCAGCTAAAATAATAATAACTCTTGTGCAACGCGTGATCAGCAATGCGCCACCGCTCAGGGCTCGCTTTGTCGGCTGCTTCGCTTATTTGTTTGGACCAAACACCGATCGGCATCGGATGACCGACTGACCTCACCCACTCTGGACGGTTCTGTTTCATGACGCCCGACGACACACGTACGACTCCACAGAGCGCAGATCATCCCCCCGCACACACGTGGTGCTGGGTGGTGTGAGATCATTCGGTGATAAATCATCAACGGGCGTGATGTAAGAAGGGGCGCCCCGTATTTGACCGATCCATGAATAATCCATGATCGCCGATCGATCAAATCATGGCAATGGTGGTGAGATGTTTCAAATAATTATCATGCAAACAGCGTGCCAGTGAGTTACGAAATGCCACACGCGGCTTGGTTTATCTGCACACACGGCTCCACGGCTCTAAAAATAAGGTCCATAAATGTAATGCTCTCGTTTCCCGGAGTTGATAAGAATGCGATGCGATTGTTGGGAGCTAACTTTCCTGCATCGGCCAAGCTGCGTAAATGGCGCATGAATCACTTACGACTACATCTATTTTGATCCGTTTCTTCTATTTCTCATTTCTGCTCTCCAGGAAATGGTACAGGCAAAGGATCCCCCGGCACACTATCTCACCAAGCTGCGCACCTATCTCGATCCCAAGGCGTCCCGCAGTCACAGGGTAAGTATTCGACAATCGCCACTATTTGCCAGCAGCGGAGCGTTGAGATAGGATTTCAGGCGCTGATTTCACGCACCGATCTGTGTTATTTGAGCTGCACAATCGGAAGTGTGGCCTTCCGCTGTACCGTGCTGTGGGTGCATGCGAATGTCTGGAATCGAGGGCCCGGGGACTTTGCACGCATCGGAAAATGCGACCAATGTCCATGGCCGCCCGCGCTAAATCAGTGCTTGCGGGGAGTTGATTTACGGTAAGATATCGACTTTCCCAGGCAATGTCCCGCAAGCTGTTCCCGGGTCTGGCTGGCTGTCCAATTCTTTCCCACCTGGTGTGGATCGGCTTACCCGCAACGCTAATGCCGTTTTGCGTCGTTACACACCCAACACGGGGGGAAGTCATCCGTGCCGAACGTCCATCGGACGATCGCCGTATCGCTGTCACGTTGCCGCGATCGATTTCGATTCGGCATTGGAGGGAACTGTCGCGGGTGCAGTGTTCGTGTCTAAAGGCAGTGCAATATTTTACGGCTTCATGGTAATCATGGCATGGATGGGAATATCATTGCAGTACCAATTGGAAGTTATTGCAGAAATTGTTGCACATCCAACCAATGCCTTTGTCCGCAAAGTGTACCAACATTGGGGTAGATCACGGTCTAAGCCAGTTTTTTGTATGCGTTTTGACGATTCCAGGCTTATCCGCTTACAGCTCGCCATATAAATGGCAAGCCAAGTTAAGCCTAGGAAAGAAGGATTAGATTGGTTTCTCAATGAAAGTACCCAAGTACCCAAAACCCAAGCTCGACAAATGTCAAAACAAAGAATTTTGCTAGCTGGCCTGAGCCAGGTTAGGCCAAGTTTCCCGTGTGCGAAAAAGGTAAACAAGGGGCGGCCCGGTGGCATGATGGTAGCAGCGCCGGTCTTCACACGAACGGACTGCACCAAAATCCCATCCGGGCCAATCCCCTGTAGCAAGGACTGACTATCCGGCTACGTGGTAAAATAAGTCGATACGGCCAGGCCGTTCTAACGGAAAAAAAAGGTAAACAAATTTTTTTTAACGAAAACAACTGAAAAAGGATTATTTTAATAATCAGACTTGTATATTATTTGAAATGCATTGAAATTAAAATTAAATTACTAAACTTAAATCGATTTTTCTCAAATTGTAGTTTACAAAAATGATCCCTTGTGTCATTCTTTATGTCAAAATGCAATGTCCTTTACGAATCTGTACAGAATGATACCGCCCGGTAATTGGTTTATTTGACAGATACAGGCTTAAAGCTTAAGCTTTCTAACTTTTGGGATGATCTACCCCATTAGCGAACCTCATTTTCTGATGGCAGTGGGCGATGTTTATGTTGTTTATATGTAGTTTGTTCACTAGCTATATGAGATATAACAGCAATATTTTACAAATTTCACAGAAACGCAAGATGGTGGGTGAGTCGACGTCAACGCAGGTGTTGCGCGATCTTGAAATATCGCTCCGAACGAACCACATCGAATGGGTGAAAGAATTTCTGGACGACGAAAATCAAGGCCTCGATGCGCTGATAGACTATCTCAGCTTTCGGTTGGCGATGATGCGGCACGAGCAGCGCATCCTGGAAGCAAAATCCGAATCCGACGAAGGCCTCACAACGAAGGAAACCGCGGCCAACAGCTCGTACGGAAGCAACGAAACGACACACAAAATTGCACCGAACGGATTTATGCGCCCCGGGCTGGGTGACATGCTGGACAGCCCGAGCATAAAGCGGCGGTCGAGGCACATTGCCAAGCTGAACATGGGCCTCACCACGGACGACATACACGTCTGCATCATGTGCATGCGCGCGATCATGAACAACAAGTACGGCTTCAACATGGTGATCCAGCACCGGGAAGCGATCAACTGTATCGCGCTCAGCCTGATCCACAAATCACTGCGCACGAAGGCGCTGGTGCTGGAGCTGCTCGCCGCGATCTGTCTGGTGAAGGGTGGGCACGAGATCATCCTGTGCGCGTTTGACAACTTCAAGAAGGTGTGCTCGGAGCAGCGCCGGTTTCAAACGTTGATGGAATACTTTATGAACTACGAGCTGTTCAACATCGACTTTATGGTGGCGTGCATGCAGTTCGTGAACATCGTCGTCCACTCGGTGGAGGATATGAACTACCGCGTGCACCTGCAGTACGAGTTTACCGCGCTCGGTTTGGACGAGTATCTGGAGAAGCTACGGCTGACGGAATCGGAGGAACTGCACGTGCAGATATCCGCCTATTTGGACAACGTGTTCGATGTGGCCGCCCTGATGGAGGACAGCGAAACGAAAACGGCCGCCCTGGAGCGGGTGAACGAGCTGGAGGACGAACTCGGCCGGGCGCTGGACCAGGCGAGCGAGATCGAGCGGGAGGCACTGTTTAAGCTGGGCGAACTGGAGGCAGACCTCAGCCGGACGCGTAACGAGCGGGACGATTTATATAACAAGCAGCTGGTGGTGGAGGATGAAATAGTGAAGCTAAAGCGAGCGCTGCAGCAGCACGAGCAAGAATCCCAAAGCCGACAGTCGATGCTGCTCGAGCTGGAAAACCTCACCAAAACGCTACCCAAGGGTACGTCCATTGCGGACGTATCGAACCTTCTGGCGAAGGGTGGCCTATCGGAACTGAGCCCCACCGGTACCGGTGCGGCTGGACAGCAGCAAGCACCACCGATACCACCTCCACCCGCCCCACCCATACCACCCTCGGCGGCCAATGCTCCGATGCCACCACCGCCACCCTGCCCGCCAGCGCCACCGGGCGGGCTGCTCAACGGAAGCGGTGAGCCACCGAAAGCACCACCCAAACCGCCCACATTCATTCCAGTGCCGCCGCCGATGGGCGGACCGCACGGTGGTTACAATCCGCTGCACTGCACGGACGGTGCGATGACGATAAAGCGCAAGGTGCAGCCAAAATATAAGCTTCCCACGCTCAACTGGGTCGCGCTGAAACCGAACCAGGTGCGGGGCACGATCTTCAACGAGCTCGACGACGAGAAGCTGCACCGGCAGATTGATTTTGTCGATTTCGAGGAGCGGTTTAAGATCGGCATGGGCGGGCCGGTAAGCAACGGCAACTGTGATATGGATGGGCTGACGGCGTTCCCCAGCAAGCGGTTCAAGAAACCGGAACACATTTCGCTGCTCGAACATACGAGATTAAGAAACATTGGTAAGTACGCGTAGCCTCGCTGTGTCGGTGCACCACTAATAAGCATCTCGCCTTGCAGCAATATCTCGAAGAAAGCTAGAAATGCCGGCAGAAACCGTTATCAAAGCGATCAACAATCTCGATCTCAAGCTGCTGTCGCTGGAGAATGTAGAGCTGCTGCAAAAGATGACACCGACCGACCAGGAGCAGAAGCTTTACAAAGAGTATGTGATAGAGAAGAAAGATCTGAACCAGCTGACCGAGGAGGACAAGTTTATGCTGCAGCTGACGAAGGTCGAACGCATCTCGTCGAAGCTGTCCATCATGAACTACATCGGCAACTTCTTCGAATGTTGGCATCTCATCAGCCCGGTAAGCTGTCGTTGCGTGGGGTTTGCATACCTCACGGCGCATCCGCTGGTGCGCTAACGTTTTCGTATCTCTATTTACAGCAAGTGTACTCCATCATGTCCGCATCCTCGTCGATAAAATCCTCGAAAAAGTTCCGCGCCGTGCTGGAGGTGATATTAGCGTTCGGTAACTATCTGAACAGTAGCAAGCGCGGCCCTGCCTATGGGTTTAAGCTACAGTCGCTCGATACACTGCTCGACACCAAGTCCAACGATAAGCGGATGAGCTTGATGCACTATATCGTGGCCACCATAAGGCAGAAATTCCCCGAATTGATGAACTTCGATACGGAGCTGTTCTGTATCGATAAGGCGGCACAGGTATCGCTCGAGATGCTCATATCGGACGTGAGCGAGCTGGAGAAGGGTATGGAAACGGTACGCAAGGAGGCGGATTTGCGTGGCAAAGGTACCCAAAGCCACGTGTTGCGCGATTTCCTCGCAAACTCCGAGGAGAAGCTGAAGAAGATCAAAACCGATTGTAAAACGGCACAGGTATGGGTGGAGGAGACGTGAACCCCATGTTTTGAAACTGAACAAATAACAATAAATATTTCTTCCATTGTAGGAATCGTTCAAGGAATGCATCGAATACTTTGGCGAATCATCACGAAATGCGGATGCAAATGCGTTCTTCTCACTGCTAGTCCGATTCGTACGAGCATTTAAGGTATGGTTGTCGTTGCACCTTCGAACCAACTTCCCGTATGCAACCGTGATTAACCGTGAAAAACTTTTCTCTCCACCAGACCTGTGATCAGGAAAACGAACAACGGCGACGGTTAGAGGCGGCTGCATTACAAGCGTCCGCTAAAAAGGACGAAGAGGAGCAGGTGGTGCTACGGAACAATAAAATCAATAATCAAAAGAAGCAACAGGTACGCCCATTGGCCGACGGTAACCCTATCCGACTATCCACTGCCTTTCTGCAAAACCTAACCCATACGAACCGGGAACTTCAACACGTGTTTGGTTCGGGTACTTCCTTTGTTAGCTGAGTTTGCAAATGGATTATTAAAAGCAGGGAAGGGGATCGATAAACTATACCTACCAAACATAGTTTTCGCTGGGAACCATTTTGTGGCTCCCCGTTGGTGGGGTTTATTCTTTAAGGATAATGCTTGGTGTTTGTGTGTGTGTGTGTGTATGTGCACTAATATTATTATTATTTATGTATATCATTTTTCTGCTCTAAAATTTTCCGTTAATTACGCTACGATAAGTAACAACTTCAAAAACAAATGCCATAATGTGTTTCCTAATTGTTTTTTTTTTTTGGTTTTCGGTGGCCTTACCTAGCGATACATAGTGTCAACTTGTTCGATTATCATACTGTGCTATATTATTTCATTGTTTCGCGAAGCCATAATTGTCTATCACACAGTCTATCGTTTAACTAATGCTCACTACAAGCAGACAGCGACAACCGAACGCGATTAAATGCGCTCAAAATAGTGCATAATTGGTGTAAATGTTTATGGCTTAGGAACACGAGCAACTATAGTACATGCTATAATTACATAATGCTATAAGTATAACCATAATAATAAGCACGTCGTGCCCGAGAGTGACGCTAGTTGCATTTGATTGCTTGGTACGTTAAAAATAGTGTTGCGCCGTAACAAGATTCTTTTCTGCGTGTTCAACATGAAGAGTAAAACAAAACAAAAAGTATATTATACGTAATTTTGCGAACATATTACATGATTTTCGGAAAACAAATCTTTTTGTATGTATGACGACATTAAATGCTGTAATGTTAAAGCAGTAGGATGTGGACCATTGCTTCTTATACGAACCGTTATAGCTCATAAATTGCGATGTTACTGCTAGTTGTACACTTTTTGCTGCTGTTTATGTTTCGTCAACAAACAAACATACTATTATTAGCTTCTTCTCAATGTTCTTTATGGTTTAATATCTTGTTAATCTTCGTCCTTAATCTCGTGGGTTATCGAATAAAACTATTTTCATCCCATTCAATAGTTTCACTCTACACCGCGATATGCTAGGGGTTTTATTTTGATGGTTTTTTTGTTTTCAGAATAATGTTTCATATTAAGGTTGTGGTTGGTAAGCTTACTGTAATAATTATTATTTTATGATCTCTTACTTCACGCTTGCGGTACATGCGGGCACCAATGTTTAATTTGCAATTGCACCATTGATTTTGTTAAGAAAATTTAGCATTTTACGCCAAAAGTTATATCAAACTGTTCAATTATTTTCGAGCAGTTGAAAGGAAATCGGGCAGTTATTTATAACTTTTCACTTTCTATTTTCCTATATCACTTATTGACTTATTGACACCAAATTTGAGCATGGTTTTGCACTGCATGTAGATATTGTGGAATGTGGGCACTGTACAAAATACTAATTTAAAATAAAACGAAACACGCATATAAATATTTAACTGCTCAAACCTCCAATGTATGTAAACGAACGAAGCACTACCTGTTTGCTTCTCTGAACGACCAAACACCTATATTGGCCAATATAAAGCCAGCACTGTTGCACCTGCGATGCGGTGATATTCCATTACGACTGAATGTTTCGTTACTGTATCGTACTCTAACTTGCAGGAAGCAGTCATCAACGAGCTTAAGCTGAAAGCACACGCTGTGCGTGAAAAGAAGCTGCTGCAGCAGGACGAGGTGTACAACGGTGCGCTGGAAGATATTCTACTGGGGCTGAAGAACGAACCCTACCGGCGTGCCGATGCAGTGCGAAGGAGCCAACGCAGGCGGATCGATAGTAATAGGCTGTCGCGAACTATGGAAGAGGTAGAGGTGTAGATCGCGGTTACGTATCGCCCGCTAGGCTCTTGCAGAGCTGCAGAAGATGTAAAATACTGTACTCGTAAGCTAAATGCCCGTACGCACAGGCACTGTTCGCCGCGAGCATCGTATGATTTAAGGCAATTTTGTATATGGTTTGATAAGCACTGGTTTGCGTTCGTCGGCCCTGATGTAACATATTCGTTCCAAGGATGTACATAGTTGATTTTAATGGCATTAGTTCAAACAGACACACGGGACGACAGTGGTAAATAGCGTCAATGTTGTTTTTTTAATGGTTTGTTCCTAATAATTTTATATTAAGAAATCCATATCATTTTGGGGACGATCATTGAAGCGGTGAGAAGGGGATTTATTGTGTATTTTTTTTTTTTTTGGTTTACCACGCTGTATCCCGCGAAGGAAAACAAAACGAATGACAATATACACAGCAAACGCACATTCCATAAACAGGCGCTTTATGTCTCAGCATAAAGCTCGTTGCATTTAATGGGAAGTGAACGAAACAAGGTGAAATATACGCACAAAACTTCGCAGTCCTCTTGGCATGTAGTGACAGGATTTCAAGAACGTTTTGTAACTTGAAACGTTTTCGAGAATATATTTTTTGCAACGCGGCGCGGTTTTCAAATTCATATTTGCCAAGGCTTTTAGAGATGCAATAGGCAGTGCAGGAAAGGATCGTTTAGATCGATGATGAACAGTGATATTCATGCCAGTCAGAAACGAAAACACAAAGCCTTTGCTAAACGATAAACAAACACAAGCACAATACTAAAGCAAACGCTAAAAAGAACTGAACGAACAATCGAATCTTTTGGTAACGTTTTTTGCAGTCTCTTGCACAATATTCTCATTATAGAAATTTATCCACTTTACGTCCAAAACATTGCATGACAACGCAGAATAGAAGGCGATGGGAAAACAAAGTAAACGCTGGAGGAAAAAAATGAAGTTGGTGCTTGCTAACGTTGCACAACGTGGCAGTTGAATGCTTTCGGTATTGAATAGGAGGAACAGGGAAGCATCGCGAGTGTATACAGTTTTTACAAAACACAACGAGCAAATATGTACCATTTTCTCACAATATTCTTGATACGCGATATGTACCACTATTCAATCTCTTTTTGCTTCAATATATACAAAAACTTAAGAGTTACGCTGTTGCTATACTGTTGCTTATTTTCACAAAAGAAAAACAGCATGCGAATGCGGAGTTGACAAAAGGATAAGTACAAAATGCTGTCGTTAAACCGCGGAAGAGTGATTGACACATGAGAGAAAGAGCTAACACAATCGCTCGCTGAATCAGTTAAATAAATCAGTTCACTGTGCTCCATATAGAAATACAAAAACTAGCGAAGAATAAAGGAACGATAAGTAACTGAAGCGAACTAAACGCTCAAACGAGCACATTGAGAGCTACAGCTCTTACAACGAAGATGAGCGGTAGAGGTCTTACGCGCTCGAACTTTACAGACAACTGTGTTGACTCAACGCTCTTCTTGGAGCTCTATACTGCTATACTCGCACGCTCGCTCTCTTTCGCTCGCAACAGCTCATTCGCTCATCGCTCAACGAGCTCTGTCACTGAACGGGTGAACGAAAAGAACGATGAACGAATAAAGAACTAATTCACACTCATGATGACGACTTGATGACCTTAGAGTGCAGCTACTGCTAACTTACTTACTTATCCGGCGCTGCTGCAGGAGTCCTCTAAACCGCTCACGGTCGATCACATTCGTCTGTCAATTCATAATCTCGGCCATTCTGGAGGACGCAACAACGCCATCACTCCATCTCAATTTGGGCCTACCACGCCTACCATGTCGACGACCTAAAAGGACTGGGTTGTCCGGGACCATTCTTATGACGTGACCCACTAGATCCTGGCGAATGTAGTCTGCTGTACGACAGTAAGTTCGCCGTACAGATCATAGAGCTCATTGTAGCGGCATTGTCATGAGCATCTACCTCTCGAACGCTAAGAGGCTAAGAGGGATTCTTCAGTTTTGGACAAAGTTCATGTCCAACAACAGCAATGCTTAACCCAAGATAGGTGAAATTTTGGACGCCTTCGAAAGTGCGCTCAACTATCTGTAGGACAGCCCAGCGTAAGTTATTAGCAGATTTATTAGCAGAGTCGCTGGTGGTGCCACCATCTACTTGGAGTTTGCCTCATTAACCTCCAATCCGAGGATTCCACCACCTGCTCAATCTCAATATGCTAAAATCTGGATTGACCTATAGAAGATGATGCGCGTAGTTTCCATCTCCTAGTCGCGGATGGCTCTCTACAGCGCCAGATTGAAGAGTAGACAAGCTCAGTGAGGCCCTCAGCTGTTCATTGCCCAATACTAATTACTACTGAAGGACTTTAGATCAGTGCACTCTGCACTGTTGAAAGAGGCAGTTTACTCAACACCTTCAGGATGAAGACTCAACTGCCGATTTTATTCATATTACTCGGTCACATTACTGGCTCAGTCACACTATATATCTACCAACACTCTTCAACCGCACCGCAAACCACGCTCAAAACGTCTCCAACACCGAATCGACACTAGCACCGGTACCGAGATGTATAAAGTTCACCATTTCGTACGGCATCCGGTGGCTGAAGGTGCAGTACTTTTCCTCATTAAACCAAATCGAATAATGCGTCTCCTTCACCCGGATTTCCAGCGTGAAGGGTTCGCCCACACCGATCGGACAACCGCCGGAACGTTCCTCGTCCTGCCAGCACTGGTTGGCGTACGTGTTTCGCACGACCCGCCTGTCACGCGGCCGGATGCTAAGGTGCAGCGCTGTATCGTCGCGCGGCTCCACCTCCGGTCCGTACTGCAGATTGATGTTGAATCTGTGGGTGAGGGGTGGCAACGGGAGAACGTAAGATCATTTCGGTGGTTTTGCGGCGCTTTCACTAACCGATCGTCCGTCACTGTGCCCTGCACGATCAGTTTCTTTCCCGGCGACAAACCGCCAAGGATTGCTCCGAGACAGGGAATGTCCTGAAATAAGACAAGCAGTTTAGTAGACCGGAATCGTCGTAATGGCCGCGTTCCTCTGGTTTTGCTTACCGGATTGAATAATGGAAGCATTAGTGCCATGGATGGAGGATCTTCTCTACTCACAAGACACCTCTGACGCGTTGGTCGTAAAAGACTGCTGCACCGAACGCTTCAAACGCTCGTTGCGAATTTATCTAATCGATATCATTTTGCAAGGATTTTGTCTTATCTTTGCGGTTGTGACGAATTTATTAAACGTTTTTTTTTTTTAAGATTTTGTTTTGTTTAAATAATAAAACAACGCCATTATACTGACAAATTCCAGCTTTATACTGCAACTGTCTGCTGACACACAAGCCACAGTGGAAAGTTGTCAAATTGCACATTTTATCCTCAATGTCCCCGTTCGATGTGGAAATGCAAAGGCGACGAACGATGTCTAACACCCTCCATCGTGTAAAAAAAAAACACTTTTAGAAATTGTTATCAAACAACCACCAACACACCACCACTACCCTATCGGCGGAGTAATCGGGAATGATTCAGTGAACGGGTGATTTTTGCGATAACGTGCGCGGAGTCTAAGCGACCGAACCCAGTGTGCCTTTCGCATTGCACTAAACCGAACCGAATTTATCTAGCGCCCAGCGAACACGGTAATCGGGTGGTACAGCGTCGAACCGTTCGGGCACATACCCACACCGAGGGAACCATGTCACAGCTACCCGTGTACAATCCGGTAAGAACTCGTCATCCGCCATTGATGTACACCTTCCCTGCACGCTAATCCATTTTGTTTTTCTTTCCGTTTTAGCCTTCACCGTTCCTTGGTATACTTCCGGCCGGGTTGGGACTGTACCGTAAGATCACAATCCGAGGAAGAATGACTCACGACATGTAAGACGCCGGAGCAGCCGGATTAGCACCTCGCACCGGGTCTCACCAGTCTGTTCTTGCGTCTTCGCCCACAGGTTCAACATTAACCTGCAGTGCGGACCGAACGTTGATCCGCGTGATGATGCGGCACTGCACATCAGCATTCGGCCGCGGGAAGGTCTGATCGTGCGGAACACGTACCAGTTCCGTAGCTGGGGTGTCGAGGAGCGTTTCGGTGGCTGTCCGGTGCAGAAGAAGTCCTACTTCGACGTCAGCATCACGGTGAAACCGGACAGTTACGGCATAGCGGTGAACGGGTGCCATTTCTGTGACTTTAGCCATAGGCTGCCGTACCCGTCGGTGCGGTTCATACACACCGGTGTCGGGGCACAGATCGATGCCATCATTACGGAGTAGGAGCGCGTGTGTGCGGCGGACAACGCAACGCCAGAACGGGAGAGGATCGGCGCTTTGTTGTGCGGTGCGAGAGTTATGTCTAAACGCTAATTTAATATGTTTACAATTAAAGGCAGGTGTACGTCTGTTTCACGAAAGAATGGTGTGGAGTCGTTGTGGGAACGATTAGTGGAGTCGTTGCCGTATCAGCGCGACGGTAGAGTAGCAAAATCCCTTATCGTAGTATCATAAGTAGGTGTAACCTTCTGATGCCCTAGGAAAATTGATACACATCCGGTATCGATAAGACAAGCCACACAGCGTTGCCAATGCGTCCCCTCCGCAAGGTTTGCTACACCTCCATGTTGAACTTTGGCAGAGATCCATTGTCCAACCATAACCTCACAAAGTAAGCTTAGCAACCACGAACACGAAACACGTTCCGCAGGCACGAATGTAATACGTGAGTGACATGGTTTATTACAGCGGCACGACATTAAACGCTATTGTTGGCAGGGAGCTCGGTTCGTTCGATTCGTCCTTTATTCTGACGTGATGGCGTCCACTTTCGCACCTTCACCGATGTGGATGAAGCGGATCGACGCGTACGGTAGACGGTGGTTGAAGTCACAATAGTGCGCCCCGTTCACCGCAATGCCAAAGCCCTCCGGCTTCACCGTGATGGTCACGTCGAAGTATGACTTCTTCTGCACCGGACATCCACCGAATCGTTCCTCGATGCCCCAGTTGCGGAACTGGACCGAGTTACGGATGATGACACCGTCCCGCGGTCGAATGCTGATGTGCAATGCCGTATCGTCACGCGGGTTGGTGTTCGGGCCGGTTTGCAGGTTAATGTTGAATCTGCAGTCAAACGATGGATGAGCATTTGGGAAGGATATTTGGTAGCCCCACGTTTACACTTACTGGTCGTGAGTCATTTTACCGCGAATCGTAATTTTCCGATAGATTCCAAGCCCTGCTGGCATATGGGCCAGGAACGGGGATGGCTGTTTTGGGAGAAAAGTGGGGAGGTGCGTTAATGTCAAAACGGTTCGACGCGCTCCGGAGAACCGGCATCACTTACCGGATTGAATACGGGTAGTTGAGACATTATGAACGGTGGACACTATACTCCCGAGGGTCAGCAAAACTTGAACCACCTGTGCGTCAGGGCGTTGCTTCGACGGAACTGCCGTCCAAACCGTGCATCGGCATAGATCGGTATGCATCGATGAAGAGATACTGTCGCAAATGTAATATTGATAAAAAGGGAATAAAGGCACTGCTGATAAGATTATTTTATCGTCCACTTTTCGCGTGAGTCAGCGCGGTTCGATTTACCAACGAACCACTCCAGCCACACTATCTTGACCTTGCGAAACTGGTGGATGATTTTTGAATTTAAACGTTTGTTTACGCAATGCGAGGGGATTCTAATGCCAGATAATCTGTATGAAGATTTAGCTATCAGTACCCGAAGATGTACAGTAAGGTTGAATGAGGTTTACAAGGTTCTTAATAAAATAAGATTATTTTTATTAAAATAATATATGAACTGAACTTCTGATTTCAATAGATTAATGCATACAACTTTTTTTTTTCGTTTGTCTACTAATGCGAGAAATGTCGTTTTTCACTTCATTTCACTTAACATAAAAAAACACTTATTTTAGAATTTAACGATTAACGACAATTTTAAATTATTATTATTTTTAATCTATTATCTAGCACATTTTCACACTCCTTCTCTCGTTAGAAAGGTGGGACAAGAACAATATTTTTTGAAGCAACCGTATTTTTGATTATTTTTCTCATCATCGTTTTTTATTTAATAATATTTAATGTGATCAATGCTTCTGATGAGTGTGAACCACTGTGCAAAGCAGTATTGTAACCTAACAACAGAGGGCGCCACTGTAGATTGCACTTTCGAATTCAAACGACGAAGCAGTCTGACCATAACTTATTGTTTTATTAATTATTATGAAACATTCGGTTTTTTTGTATACTTCTTTTTATTAAATTATAGGAAAACCAAATTGGTTACATGGAATTATTTTTTATTTTATTTTCGAACGTGCAATTGTATGACTGGCGTGGATTCAAGCCTTTCGCAGCAAGAACCGTGAAAGAGCATCCGTAAGGGGTTGAACGGTCCGATGCCTCCATCTACGATTGATCATCAGCTGCTGCTCGAGCTCCGGTACAATCTCAGAGACGTACGTCGATGCAACGGTGATCAATGACTTTTCTTCTGCCGGTTCCATTGCAAACCGGGCCATTGCGGTCAGAGTCTTGGAGATGGCGTTTGGATCAGTAGATTGTCTGTGAGAAGCATTTGCATTAGTGTGCTGTTCAATCATTTACGGCGAGCCGGCAGAGAATACGTACCGATTGCGAAGCGAAAGTTCAGATCCGATTGACACTAGAAGAACGCTTGGCGATACTTTGGAGCCAACGATTAAACGATGTAACTCCTTGGGACGGACGGAGTCGCTGAGCTGAAACAGAGCGTTTGCGTACGACTTCGTGGCCGTGATCGCAGTTCCCAAACAGCCAATGTTATCCTTCCACGCGTGGGCCATTGTGGACGCTTGTTTGAGGAACGCTTGACGATCCTGGACATTGCTTTGCTGCAGGCCGTAACACAACAGAGCACTTTCGGTCGCACCGTAACGCGTTGACGCACTGTACGCGGTAGGTTGTACGATAGCTGTGGAAGCTTTTCTGCAAGACTCACTAGCTCCACAAGCTAATTCTATCGCAATTGACTGTAGCTCGTCGATCGGATCGGACCCACCGGTGGGACGGTGTAGATCGTGCCTGGAGAGCAACGGAGCTGCGATCGTTTCGACGAACGATTGCAACAATCGCGATGCCTTCACATTGGTACGCAACATTGACTGCATGTAGCGTATATTTTCGCTGACAACCGACCACGGTAAGCTGTCAGCTTCACGGCGCAGGTAGCTCAAAAGCTGCACCACTTCACTGAAATTGCCACCCCGGTGGAACGTTAGCTGTAGGGTGTCATCGATCAAACGGGCACGTGCTGTAGGGTCAATTGCAGTATGATTTTCGGAGAGTTGATGGACAATTCCCCGCTGCAGGGATCCGTCGTACTCCACACGGTAGAGGCCGGTGGATTGAGGATTGAACACCACCACCTCACCGGGGGATGTTGGAATCGTGTACGACACCTTGGTAGCGTTCGGTGCCATCCAGAAGGCTGGCAACTTTGCGTACGTTGCGTTGTTTGCCGTTGCGAAAGATATCGGTATCCACCAGGAGCTGTTGATCGGTGGCCTGTACGCAGGATCTAACACGTAGCGCTGCTGGGTGAAGAAGTAGGTAGTTCCTTCACGGCGCACACGCACCACAGGGTAGCCGGCTTGATGGCTCCAGGTGCCGAACGCTTCATGCACCGTCAGCTGTTTCGGTAGAGCCCCTTCTTTCTTGGCAGCCTGCTCGAGACTGTCGAACAGATCGGTCTCCGTCACGATGCCACGCTTTTTACTGAAAATGTGAAAGGAGATGTCCATTATTGGAGTATTTCGACAGATAGTGAAAGGAGCCTTACTTTCGCTGGATGTAGTCACGTATGCCGCGCTGAAAAACACCTTCCCCCAGTGCATAATTCATCATGCGAATAACACAGGCCGCCTTCGAGTACACCACATGACCATACAGGCGTCCAATTTCCGTACGCTTCTCCACGTAGTAGGTCATTGGATGAACGGAGGGAACACTGTCCAAGAATAATGTCACCTGCAACGATTCCGCAAGGAATCGTTTGCGGAAGTTATGCTCCGGATGGCTCTGTGGGTGGTATAAAGGCGTCACGTTATTAAAGACACACCGTCACCGTCTCGCGGTAACCCCGAACGCTACGTACGATCGATCCCAAGTAGTATGAGTAGAAGTGGGCGAAACCTTCCTTAAGCCACAGATAGCTCCACCAGGCGGGCGTGAGTAGGTTGCCAAAGATTTGATGCGCATACTCGTGGGCGATAATGCTTACCACGGCCCGCTTCTTCTCCAAACCGTCCGTCTGGGGGTTAACGTATATCGTCCTCTCCTTGTACGTTACCAGCCCCCAGTTTTCCATCGCATCCGGCAGTAAGTGCGAATGCGGTACGGCAACGTTGTCGATCTTGGGCAAGCCGTACGGTTCGGCAAAGTATTGCCCCATGGCACCGAGGAATCGCACCGAGGCGTCCACCGAATAGGACAGCAAATGGGCGGACGATGGTTTGGCCCATGTGGCGACTGTTACAGTGGATCCTTTGGCCAGCACGTTACTCTCGCTGGGAAAGTCCGACACGAACCAGGCCACCAGGTACGTCGACATGCGGGGTGTTGTGGTGAAGCTGTACAACCTGTTGCCGCCCGGCAGTGGCTGGACGGTTCGGGCAGGTGTATTGGAGCGTACGTGGTACGCCTGTCCACAGCTGACGTGGAGCTCAAATGTGGCCTTCAGAGCTGGCTCATCGAAGCACGGAAAGGCGGATCTTGCGTTGATTGACTCGAAATGTGTCACTCCAATGTAGCTTCAGTGTGGAAGAGGAGACGAACACGGCAAGATGTTAGTTTTGCGCTGTCAACTAAAGCACTTTTTGTTGTGTTCTTACCGTACGGTATCGTTCTCGGTTTGGTACGGCACTTTGTAGAATCCGGCCAAATCGAAACGATCGACACTGTTGGTGAAATCGATCTCGAGCGTGTATGTTCCGATCGCGGAGTGTAGCACTGCGGCTGCATCGATCACCAAGAACTCCCTCAGATTGTCCAACTTAAAGTTCTTTATTCGCACCTGATGCCCGACGTTGTCACGTAGCTGAATCTTCGAAATTCTGCTCTGCGTACTGTGCAGCACTAGTTGAGTGGTCGGTTGCGACACCACGACACAGATCTGTACGTTTCCCGTGTAGTTGAACGTGTTTCGATCGATGGCAGTGTCCACCCGAAGGATGTAGTGCGTTGGTATGGTGCCGTTCGGTAAACGAAAGCTCCCATTCGCATACCCGTGTGCGGCAAAGTATACCAACACTATGAAAACACACCGAGTTGCTGCCATCTCCATCACACACACTGTCCGTAAGCGTACTGCACCGTACGCTTGACAGGTTCTGCTCAACCTGCGCTGTGGTTCTCCACTATTTATAGAAAGTTCTATTGTTTAAAGATAATGTTACGGGTTAGCTGCAGATGAGCTTTTAACTTTATTGCCGACAGCGTTCAAGTTGTGAAAACTGGAAGTTAATTGGTAAAAACCTCATTATTTGCCTGTAACGTGTTTTTTTGTCGTCAAATACAACCTCCGCTGTGATACATTGTACCCCCGAAACGAACAAACGCTTGCGTACACAGTTTTCCATCATTTATTCATGCATACAATACAGGCTTAACGCGTCAGCAGTGAGTTCTTGAACAGTTGCACCAACTGAAAACGAGATAAAAGATAAGAAAAAAAACATTCGTTACTAAGTGGGCTGGAACTGTTTGGAAAGGGGGCTATTCGTCGCATTAGTTACGGCTGACATCTAGTGACCAGTGATCGTGTCGGATGCGTAAAACAGAGTGGATGCATAACGCTTTGCCTTGCGGTGCACTGCCTACTAGTCATAAACTTATCTTCGAGACAGTTTATGCAGATGTGGTGTATTTTATGCTATGAGTTATGATCCTTACTTGGAAGCGGAAGTGCTATTTTCTTGGGCTACAGATCTATTTTTATGTGTAGCTGAGTCGGAGCAAGTAAATTGGTGACCACATAGCTAAGAGATCTTCGAACTAGAGCCTTACTAGAGCCTTACTGGACGACAAGATAAGATATTGTCGAAAAAAGGGTGAGAGTTTAATCGAAATCGGTTACTAGCCTTAGGTACTCTCGCGAAAGACTCAAAATTTTGACGTATTATTAAACGATTAGCTAAAGCTAGAGAGCTAAAGCCACCCACTGGTATTAGCAATAACCGAACTATGCCGAGATTAAGAATAGAAATGTTGTGATTAGAATCGGAATTCCTGGCCTGGATTATCTATGAGCATCCATTATGGTGTTGCAGATCATGAGATTAACTGAGATGTAGACTACAAAATACCATCTATTATGGTGTTATAGACCATAAGACTGAGTGAGGTGTAGACTACAAGATATCCTCTAGAAGATATACTTCAAGATCAACTTGTCTTGTGAATAGATAGTGTGGAAACTGTCAGAGAGGATTACGTTTACGGGAAATAAATCACTGGGCAGATTTTCACCACATACTAAATCCTGGATGAGCTGGGATGAGGTAGTAAACTTCAGACCTCGATCACAAATATTGCGTTTATAAGAAAATTATGATGGATGCTGGAGCATCGATTTGACATTAATTTGGAGATACGTTACGTAAAGTTCTTCGCTAAAAGTACCACAGAGAGTTGAGCATATCTCTACAAATATTATATTGGACCACCGTAATATTACATTAGAAATATTCCATGGACTTTGATTAAAGTGGAATAATATATCTGATAAGTCAGTTAGATGCCGTGTTCTTACCTCGTCATACTTTGGAACGTTCGCCTTCCGCTGATTAATGTCCGACACAATATTAAGGAACGATGGGTCCATACCGATGCTGAAAATGTGTATCACATGAAAATCGATTCACAAACCCCTCAAACGGTTCCCTCTCTCACACTTACCTTTGAAGAATTTGCAGTGCATTGCGCGACAGCCACCGATCGAACGCTTCGTACCCAATGGCTGAGTTGCGATAAACCGCGGACAGGATGAATTCCCACTCGCCCGGGTTCTCGTTGGTGAAGATGGAATCAAGGAACTCGTCCAAAAACTCGGCACTCTCCGAACAAGCCAACGTTTGTAGGATGTTTAACCGTTCGCCAACATCGCTAACCGTCTGCAGCCGTAGCCACACGGTCTCTAGCTGGGCCGGGCTGGCGATGGTTGCACCACCACAGTAAACGCTATCCTTAATGTACGCAGGCAACAGTACCGATCCGCTCAAATCATTCAACATCCGCGATAACGCTTCCGTGCGGCAATCGGTCGATCCCGCCCGACAACTCCACTCTATGACGGCGCGGCGCAGCTGTTGTGTTTCGTGCGGATCAGCCGGCGATGCATCGAAGCCTACCGCACTGAAGACATTCGCCGTAAGCAGCGCTACGACACGCTGTGGAAAACTGTTAAATAATTCGTCCAAACGCAATGTGATAGAATGTAGCGGTAACTTACAGAGAACGCATCGTAGGCTGAGCTGTCCACAATCAAAGCGTCCCGCAACACGCCAAGATTATCGTTGGCGAATGCCACCGTCCACGGTATCACATCCGTCTCGCCACCAGTGTACGACAGCAAGCTGTACACAATGCTGGCTCCTACTCGTCCACCGTAGTACAGCTTGAAGCAATCGTCCAACAACTGTCCGCGCGAGATGGGTGACACGACCGATGGGTCAGCGGTAAGCTGCGCGATCAAACGCATCCAGAGATCCTCGTCGTAGTTGACGCGATAGTAGCCGGTCTGCTGGGGGTTCACCAACAGGAACTCTCCGTCCAGCAAATCGTCTGCCGGCAGCGAAACCTGCGACGTTCCGTGAGGCATCCAAAACTGTTGCGTTCCACCGGAGCCGATGTCGTACGCGATCGGGATCCACCACGTCCGGTTGCTGGTGATCGACGAATCGGGATACAGGAAGTGTTCCTGCGTGAAGATCAGCTCGCCGTCTTGGTGCAGCACCGTGACCAACGGGTAGCCAGACTGATAGATCCAGGGTCTCATGACCGTAGCGACGTCGAGACTGAGTGGTAGCATGGCATCCTCCGCCACCGCCTGCTGCAAACTCTCGAACAGATCATCCGGTGTGACCGAACGGCCTTTGCTGAGAACGAAAGCAACGCATTAACGACACTCGAATGTGGGCAAGTTCCAGCTCGAACATACTTAGTGCTGATGTAACGACGCATGCCCTTCAGGAACGTTCGCTCACCGAGCGCGTAGTGGAACATCCGGAATACGCTGCCACCTTTCTGATAGGCAATGATGTCGAACATCCGCGCAATATCGACCGGTTTTTCCACATCGAACGAAATCGGCCTTACGTTAATGTCACAGTCCAGCAGCAGTGCCGTTTGCAGTGCCTCGATGGTGAATTTTTCCCTGAATCTAATGCTTGGCTCCACCTGCGATGGGAAAAAGGAATGACGAATTACATCGGATTCGGACCGGTGGGAAGGGCAGGGTTTGAAAGTCACCACTCTACATTACCATGCTGCTGAGGTAGTACTCGTAAAAGGTGGCAAAACCTTCGCTCAGCGACAAATCCGACCACCAGTGGGGCGTTAGCAGATTGCCCAAGAATTGATGCACAAACTCGTGCACAATCGTCGCGATGACGTTCTCTTTATCGCGGTTCGTCCCCGTTTGCTCATCGTACAGCAGGTACCGCTCCTCGTAGATGACCAGGCCCCAGTTTTCCATCGCGGAAAAGTACAAACCCGGCACGGCCAGCTGGTCCAGCTTGGGCAGATCGTACGTCTGGTTGAAGTACTGTTCGACCGCCCGTATCACGACGCCACCCAGGTCCAGCCCGTACGTTTGCGCACTGTCCGTCACCGTCGGGGGCGCTATCAACTCCATGCCGATGCTGGACGGTGGTGCCTTCAACGACAGCCGTGTGCTCGCGAAGTCGTCCGTAATGGCGAACGCCACGAGATACGTCGGCATGCTCGGTGTCGTACGGAAGCGCGTTTGCTTCAGCCCATTTCCGCTGGCGATAGAAGACGCGTTATTAAACTCCTGATAAGCGAACGTCAGCAGTGACGTCAGATCTTCCGTGAGTCACCCCCGCTGCAAAACGGTTACTTACGTAATGGTAACGGATTGTACCGGCATGTTCGAGTACACCTTCATCCCGACGCCACTGTTGATCGTTATGGTGAACGTCGCCCGAATGCCTGGCTCATCGAAGCACGGAAAAGCCGTGCGCGCATCGACCGGTTGGAACTGCGTAACGGCGGCATATCGCACCTCGTTACCACCGTTCACCGATGTCCAGTAAAATCCACTCACATCACTGCGCAGCGTATTTTCGAACGCGATCGTCAGCTGATAAACGCCCGGAAGCAACTCCACACCCAAGCCGATCGTGAGCGTTTCAAGCTCGGCGTCCTCCACGGTGCCGACGATCGGCACATTCAGCTGGTTGGAGTTCCTAACCTCAACACTCACCAACCGACTGCGCAGCGTATGCAGCACGATGGTTCGGGTCGGTTGCAGCACGCGCACACGTATCCCGACCGTCCCGGTGTAGCTGAAGTCCTGCGTGTGTATGTTGGAGCTCAGCTCGAGCGTGTAACTTTCCGGCATTGTCCCGTTCGGTAGCCGGTAGGGGGAAGAATCCCTCGCACTGCGCACACCACTGAACGGTACCCGGTTGATCGAGTGCAGCTGGTTACGAAGGTCGAAGCGGCGCGGTTGGTGCTGACGATCGAACGACACGCTTGCTGTGTGTGGCTGTGCGAGACCGGCCGGTACGAGCGCGCACACCAACAGCAAGGACAGTGTAGACACCCTGCTCGGCACCATTGCGATTCGGTCTGAAAGTGTTCACCCCGGAAAATACCAGCGCCTCGGTGGCAGCAATCCTGGGAACTGATTCGTTTCGGCGCGGTGCAATGTTGTTTTATGGTGGGAATAGGCTCCGAATCACTTCGAGATTAAAGTCATCGTACGTTTGCACGATCATCTAATCACTGCGAGGTGTGAGGTGTGTGTGTTGTGTGCGCATTCACCATTGAGCAGGTTGTAAATTTCAATTCACCCGCGTATTTTATCAGTTGCGAACAATACGAACCGATTACGGATGTATTGTGATCGATACCATCATCGTTCGGATGCCTCTTTTCTAACCGGACACTCACTGCAAAGCGCCACAGCTTTGCGACACACAATGAATGACGAATGATCGAACACCCGATTGATATTACGTTCCTTTTTTTTGTTGGTTTTATTCTATCCCTGATATCCCTATCTATAATCGTACCCTAATCATCCGATCCGACCGGATCTTGTGTAATTCTGGAATTCTGGCAAAACAATAGCCACCCCCTTTTGCGTGGCCTTTTGCCGGGCCGTATTAAAAAAAAAAGTTTTCCGGGAAGGGGGAGGGGGTCATGAAGAAATTTAAAAAAATACTGACCTGGCGGGATGGGGTGGGGGGGTAGCTTCGAGGCCCCTCAAAAGAGTCGAAGCTAACAGCGGGATTGGATGGACTCCCCAACTGTCTCTCTTAGAATCCAGTTATCCCCGCGGGGTGGGAGGGGGGCGGGGGTGGTCCTTCGCATATTTGAAAACTGTTGGGGGAGGGGGAGAGGTTGGGTGGGGTGGATTACATTTCAATTTTCTCCAGAGGTCCCTTCCGACTCTACACTTTGGGGCCTACTAAACTGGCCTACATCCTAGGCCCTACACGGGCGAGGGCCCTAAACGGTCGCCTACTCTGCCCACCAGTGATTATCCGAGCAGATGCATCGTGATCGAGACCAGCAGTGCCGCTATCGAGAGACCAACCGTTGCTGCTCCACCGTCATCTTCCGTCGTCGTTTGTACGGTTGTGGTCGTTACGGTGGTGGGTGCGGCAGTGGTTTCAGCTGCAACAGTGGTAGTAATTACAGGTGCATCAGTAGTGGTAATTTCGGGTGCATCGGTAGTAGTAATTTCGGGTGCACCGGTGGTAGTAGTACCCGGTGCAGCGGTGGTAGTAGTACCTGGTGCAGCAGTGGTAGTAGTAACCGGTGCAGCGGTGGTAGTAGTGTCCGGTGCAGCAGTCACCGTAGTCGTTTCCGGAGCCTCGGTCTGGAGGTTCGCCGCAAACTCGGTCAGGAAGTTGGACAACATCAAACCCTCGAACCCATTCACAAAGTCCAAGTTCGCTTGGACCGTGTTGCGCAGGTTGGTGGCGGTGTTGGCACTAACTCTCGCACCCAGCGCGGTGATCAGAGCGTTCAGCTGTGGCAATAAGGATTGGTGTGTTTAGTGTTGACGTATTGGTGGAATCGCCTGCTCGACTCCATCTTACCTTGTTCAGCTCCTCCACGGTGTTGGTACGGGAAGCGATGGCAGACAGGGCCGAGTTGAGCGTGGACGCCGACAGCGCACTGACGAACTCATTCACCATGTTCGGATCCATCAGGAACTCGATCAGCGCATCGACCCCGGCACGGCTGCCGGAGTAGACCGCCTGCACCACGCGGCTACGTTCGTCCGCACGGTAGTTGATCTCCACATTGCCGAGGGCGGTGGTGAGCAACGACGTCAGGAACTCCTTGTTGTGCGAGCAGCCCAGCGAGTCGATCAGCATCGTCCGCTCGGCAAGGTTCTTCGAGTCCATCATCTTGCGGTACAGATACTGGAACTCGGTCGCACCCGCCGCCCGCATACCGTGGCAGTAGGTCACGGTGGCAATGTCCGGATGGACGGCGTTCAGGCCCATGCTGGTCGCTTCCGCCGTCAGCAGTGCGGCCGTCTTCTCCAGACAGTCGGTGTAACCGATCGTGCAGGCCCAGGTGGCGACCGTCTGCACGAGGTACTTGTGCAGGAGCGTATCGGTCGGTGACACCGCGTTGATCGTCAACGTGCCGTACACATTCTCGATCAATGCGTCCACAAACACCAGGAAGTCTCGGTATGCCTCGGTTCCGCGCAGACGGCTGTTGAAGTACGACAGCGCAACGTTTGCCGCCGTCCACGGCGCGTACTCGCGCTCGTCGCGCAGGTACGTCATCAGGCGCAGCGCCACCCGCATGTCGAGCCGGCCCGATCGCGCCAGCCAGTAGGCATCGTCGATGAGCTGCGCTCGGTTCAGCCGATGCACCGAGGCCCAGTTCTCTATCAGCGCGTCCGTGATCAGCTCCCAGTTGCGCTCATCGTAGTTGACGCGGTAGTAGCCCACCTGCTGCTTGTTGAAAATGATCCACTCGGTGGCGGGCACGGTCGTCTCGAACCGGGCCGCCTTCGTCGCCAGCCACTCGAAGTCTTCGAACTCGTTAAAGTCGGCCTGGGCCTGGCGCACGTAGTTGTACGGGATCATCCAGACGTTGGCGTTGGGCACTTTGCGATCGGAGTAGAACCGCTCCTGCGAGATGATGACATCGCCCGTGTCGTACGAGCGGCGCACGGTTAGCACCGGGTAGCCCGCCTCGTTGGTCCAGGTGCGCATGATCTGCGCCACGGTTACGTCGCCCGGCAGCACTCCCTTGCCCTCGATCGCGCTCTGCAGTCCGGCGTACAGCTGCTCATCCATCGCCACACTCAAGGCACGATCGCTAAGGTACGCCTTCAGTCCGGCCCTCCAATTTTCATCCCCAAGCACGTGGCGCATCATGTTCAGCACACTGCCAGCTGCAATTGGACGTAACGTTTAGTGGAGCCTGTCGGTACACGGTGGAGTAGTGATGGGAAAAACGGAGCTCCGGAGCCAGCTCCGAACCTACGGCTTCGAACCACGAAGGGGGTGAGGAAGGAGGGGTTTACGAGGGATGAGGAGCAGGAGGAGGAGGAGAGAGGTGATGGTTATAATTTACTAAAACGCTGACCGGGGAAAATTGGGGGGCCCTTTATGTTTGGCAATGGCTTTTGAGCAGTTGATTCGGAGCCGTGGGTTCGGAATCAGCTCCGGAGTCGTGGGTTCGGAGCCGTAGGTTCGGAGCCGTAGGTTCGGTGCTGAACCGTAGGTTCGGATCCGGCTCCGGAGCTGTAGGTTCGGAGCTGTAGGTTCGGAGCCGTAGGTTCGGAGCCGTAGGTTCGGAACCGTGGGTTCGGAGCCGTAGGTTCGGAGCCGTTGGTTCGGAGTCGTGGGTTCGGAGCCGTAGGTTCGGAGTCGTAGGTTCGGAGCAGGCTCCGGAGCTGTAGGTTCGGAGCCAGCTCCGGAACCGTGGGTTCGGAGCCATAGGTTCGGAGCCAGCTCCGGAGCAGTAGGTTCGAAGCCGTAGTTTCGGAGCCGGCTCCGGAACCGTGGGTTCGGAGTCAGCTCCGGAACCGTGGGTTCGGAGTCAGCTCCGGAGCCGTGGGTTCGGAACCATAGGTTCGGAGCCGGCTCCGGAGCCGTGGGTTCGGAACTGGCTGCGGGCTGAAGTCGGAACTGGCTCCAGTGCCGTCTGTTCGGAACCGGCTCCGGAGCCGTTGGTGCGCACATCACTACAGTGCAGCGAGCTTACATTTCGGGTACGCGACACGATCGAACAGCGACGATATTTCGCCCGGTGTAGCCGCATTCCAGTTCATCGGGCGGGTTGACGCCTGCCCATCCGGCACCATCGCGGCCTGGATGACCTGCAAGTTGAACAGCTCCCAGTACTCCTGGTCCGGGTAGGCAAGATGCAGCGCGTAGTACTCGTAGAGCGTGGCGAAACCTTCATTCAGCCAGATGTACTCCCACCATTCGGGGGTCACCAGATCACCGAACCACTGATGGGCGTACTCGTGCGCAATCGTGGTCGCGACGTTCGTCTTCGTGCGATAAGTCGATACCGCCTCGTTGAACAATAGTGCCTGCTCTCTGCAATGTAATCAAATCCAAAACCCACCACCCCAACCCCACCCCAAACGATGGTGGTAAAGATATTGGACAGCATTATATATGTGGGTTTTGGCCATTCTAATCGCGCTTTATCGGCTGAATTGCCCCTCGACGTTTACGATGCCACCATCGATTGAGCCTGCGTCAGTGTGGGATCAATTGACGGACCGGCAAACGTCGGGACACTCATGTCACATGACTTGCACCTAACCTCCCCGCACCGCACACACACACACTTACCTGTACGTTACCAGGCCCCAGTTTTCCATCGCACCGGCCGCAAAGTCGGGCACGGCAATCTGGTCCATCTTCGGCATGTACATGCCGTACGGGATGCCCAGATGGTCGTCCAGCGCTTGCAGAATCTTAACGCCAGCTTCCAGCGCGAACAACGCCTCCGAGAACGCGTTCGGGCGCACGTAGACACGCTGCGTGCCGCGGGTGCGAAACTGGAAGTCCGACACGACGAACGCGAGCAGATAGGTCGACATGGCGGGCGTCGTTTCGAACACCGTCGTACGCATGCCGTCCTGGTCGGTTGTCTCCTTTTCCGGCATGTTCGAGATGGCCGTGTAGGTGGGGCTGTGCGTGATCGACACCGCGAACGTTGCCTTCAGCGCCGGTTCATCGTAGCACGGGAATGCCATGCGGGCGCTCGTCGATTCGAACTGCGTCGTGGCCAAATATCTGTTTTGTCGACCGAACCGAAAATGGGAAACGAATTGTTTACGGAGGCTTGCCAACATAAAACCTGCAGCGGAAAGGGTACCCACCTACGGTCGCCATTGTCCGCCACGTAGGAGGACACATAGAACCCGTCATCGTTGGTCGCGAGTCTTCCTTCAAACGTGACCTCCAGCAGATAGAAGCCCGGCTGTAGGATGGCGGGGCTCGTGAACGTAATATGCTCGAAGGTAGTGTCCGTGCTGTACTCCGCGGCACCGATCAGTGTCGGTGCACCGGCCACTCCGTTCGGCAGGGACGAAACCTGCGCGGACGCGATCGCCAGTCCACGGTTGTGCAACACCAGCAGGTTCGTCGCTTCCAGCACCTGCAGCTGGATGCTCACGGACCCATCGAACGTACGCACATTGCTGTGAATTTCCGTGCGCAGATGAAGCTCGTAATGGATCGGGACGGACGTTTTCGGCAGACGGTACCGCTCGTCCACGGGTTGCGCCGGCACGACACCGATAATATCGCCCGCAGCCTCACTGGCGGCGAGTTCCGGCTCGTCGACGTATAGGCCACTACTATGGAACGGAGGTCGCTCGGCACGCGCGGCAAAGCAGCACAAACCAATCGACACCAGTATCAACGCGGAACGCACCATATTTCCCGGGGGGTGGGGGAGGGTTGGGAGTCACTCTCTATCGCACGGCTGCACCGCTGTATCCTGTGGCAGCCTTAGTGGTGCACTAGTCAGCGCTTTTGCCAAACCAAATGCTTTAATACCCCGGGCGCGTTTACCGGGGCACCGCCCGACTGGGCGAACTCTGCTCAATGCTCTCTATCATGCTTTATCTGCCTACGGCTTACGTTAATAACCACCCTGCCCTGCCGTCTATTGACAGCCAGGCAGTAGGCGAGTATATCAGCCTCGAGTCCTAAACGATAAGATAATCGCCGATGGTTGTATTGCTTTATTGCCGTTCTTCGATCTAAGCAACCCATATCTGATCCTCATAAACTTAGAAATGGTTGATTTCCCGTGTTTGTGTTTTTTTTGCTGTGTTCCTGCAACCATAAATCGGAGGACTTATGACATGAGTAAACTATAGAGCGTTTCACTTTACAATTCGATGACTATTTTTATCTTATTTATCATCAAGGTGGGGATTTCTCGAGATGTGGATCAGCCGAGAAGGGAATGATCTTTGCTACTGCTGTTCTTGATTTACCTCTGCCCGAATCGTTCCATGTTCCAAGACAACGGGGATACGGCGACCAGAAATAGTGGATTCGACTCTCAACAAGTTCACTAATCATTCACCAAACTTGTTTTCCCCGCTGACACGGACATCATTCTTCTACGGTGGATTAGATTAGATTGCTAATCTTATCGCTATTGTACAGCGTGCCCGCGATACGCGGATTGAATGACTTCTGTAAGCGTAAATCGGCTGTTTAGCGTCAATCGAAACAATGCCGCATACGCCGGCGCGAATGTAATCGATTACAGTGCAGAATGCTATCATGATCACCAACCATCTGACCGCGGTTAGGAAACGGATTAGTGACAAAAAAAGAAACGCCTTTATCATTCATCCTTCCATTCATGTGTTATGAATCTTCGCTGAAGGCCTTCGCCTTCACATGACTATTTGGGGGCATGCTGCGGGAGGAATGGAGCTTCCTCGCCATCAACCAACTTGGTACCATATATCGACGAAGGCCATATCTTGGCTACAAGCTGGGCAGTGTTCGGTTACTGCTACGACATATCAAAAGCAGGTCACTAGTAAACATAAGTCCCATAGTAAGTCCCCTTATAGCTGTTTGTGACCTTGCTGTTCAACTAGCTAATCGTGCCATGTTTTAACTACAGCTTGAAGAGGTGTTACTACAATCACATCGGAACCCGAGGGTTCAATCGAACGTGCTATCTTGATCTTTTATGATCCGAGCTTCTGCCGAGAGCCCTTTACTGCAGTCTGGTAAGTCTAATACTAGAGCTTTCCAGTTCCGTTCCCTAGATTATCACACCACACATTCTTTATGCTCACAATGGACCTTCATTAACTTGCATAGGAGACTATCTACTACTACTACTACTACTACTATCTTCTAACCGAACTTGACAATTCGACTTAGCGTTTAGTTTGTCTGAAAGCATTATTTAAAAGCACTATTTTTTTCTGGCAAACTTACTGCGAACATCCTTCTGAGAACATCGATAACATCCTTAACGGGCTGCCCGATAACATCCTTAACGGGCTGCCCGATAACATCCTTAACGGGCTGCCCGATAACATCCTTAACGGGCTGCCCGATAACATCCTTACCGGGCTGCCCGATAACATCCTTACCGGGCTGCCCGATAACATCCTTACCGGGCTGCCCGATAACATCCTTACCGGGCTGCCCGATAACATCCTTACCGGGCTGCCCGATAACATCCTTACCGGGCTGCCCGATAACATCCTTACCGGGCTGCCCGATAACATCCTTACCGGGCTGCCCGATAACATCCTTACCGGGCTGCCCGATAACATCCTTACCGGGCTGCCCGATAACATCCTTACCGGGCTGCCCGATAACATCCTTACCGGGCTGCCCGATAACATCCTTACCGGGCTGCCCGATAACATCCTTAACGGGCTGCCCGATAACATCCTTAACGGGCTGCCCGATAACATCCTTAACGGGCTGCCCGATAACATCCTTAACGGGCTGCCCGATAACATCCTTAACGGGCTGCCCGATAACATCCTTAACGGGCTGCCCGATAACATCCTTAACGGGCTGCCCGATAACATCCTTAACGGGCTGCCCGATAACATCCTTAACGGGCTGCCCGATAACATCCTTAACGGGCTGCCCGATAACATCCTTAACGGGCTGCCCGATAACATCCTTAACGGGCTGCCATTTCATAACTGTTGAACGGGGGTGATAGCCTTGGGGGCCCCTCTAGTATACGGAGAGGGTTAAAGCGACGCTTTTCTGGCCCATTTCTAGGTCTAATCATACAGTTTTTAAGCTTGCGACAGACATTGATGCAGTGGTACATGGGATTTGGGTGTGGGAGCAAAATAGAACTAAGTGCACTTCTAGGAGTGCAACTGGAGATAAACTCACAAACGGTGAAGAGCTTTCCAAAAGCTCTCTTAAACTCCAGTCCTTCACTCTTATAGCTCAAACACAAGCGTGCACTAGTAACTAATAAGATTTATTAAGTAGATCCAGCATAGGACGAAGTATAACCATCGCAAGGTAGTTGGACGTCAATGAATCCAACGCGGAAAGTTCGCTTCCTAAACACACCTCTTTAGGAGCCTAGAAGAATCCAAAATTTAGACAATGTAAAGCAAGACTACCTTCTTGCTAGATATCCCAGATATCGTCAATGTCTATGGTTGTCGGTCTGAAACACCGTACCACATTACGGGGTTTTCGAGGATTACAGGGTTTTCGGGGATTATATTGACAAGTTCAGCGAGTTGTTGTTTTGTTCGGGCATATAATTGACTTGTTCGGCAAGCTATTGAATTGTAGCTGTAGCTGGCGTTGACATGTTTGACAGAACTATTGAGCTGTCGTTGAATGATGTTTCTGGCAACACTGCTGCTAGCAAAGTGCACAGCGAATAGCAACGCAGCTTCTGTCAAATCCATAGCAACCGCGTTGCCAGCAACAACATTCTACCGTCGTACAACAGTTCTGCCGAACATGTCAACGCCATCTACTGTACAATACAATAGCTTGCCGAACAAGTCAATTATATGCCCGAAAAAAACAACAACTCGCTGAACTTGTCAATATACGGACGACCTAAAAGGACTGAGTCATCCGGTGTCATGCTCATGACGTGACCAGCCCACCCGGAGCCTGACGAGTCTAATCCACTGTACAGGAGGGAGTTCGTCGTACAGCTCGTAGAGCTCGTCCTGATCCTTCCACACATACGGCGCCCCTTCCTACCCGCTCACGTCTACGAGGGTTTCGTCTGGTTTTTGGACAGAGTCCGCGATAACAACAGATCAGAATTTCATTTAGCTAGCAATACAAAACCAAGACCACATGAGTAAAGAGTTTATTCGGTAGGGGTTTTCGCGAACCCATGATTTCTTGCTTGTACTAATTCCAAAGCCCTTAGCGCGCTACACAGTTCTACAAACATCATGATCACGACCAGCTACAACAATGCCCAAACACTTAGTAGTACTCTTCACAGAGGTACGGATGAGCCTTTTCCGAACCGTCGCAGCTATGCCTTTTCCAATATCCAGAAGGACTCAGTGTATAGCAGCCGTCTGCTGTTAAATCTATCGAGTCGGGTGCAGTTTGCACCGGTAGGTCCGTGGTAATCCACGTCAGCGTGGTGTTGTCTACGGCACCCAGGTTGGTAGCGCCAATCCAGTAACGGGTTTTCGATGAGATCGACTCTGCAACAAGATAGATCAACATAAAGTCGTACGATCAGTAGTACGCCGGCCGGCGCGACATCTCCGCGCGCTGCACTGCTTACGTAGCATAGACTCCAAAAACGCCTGCTCCTCGGCGCTCTCTATGGTGGCCAGACCTTTACCCTCCTCGATGCAGTTGCGCCAGGCGCGAAAGAACGTTCCCACGCCCCGCGTACCGATGCTGTACTTTTTCTGCTTCACGGCAAAATCGGCCGGCAGCAGGAAACGGCCCGTCCGTGAAACTGAAAGCAAATGGCAATGTTTACGTAAGTGCGGTCATTTACTGTCACTGCACTTCCCGCTAGAGGGCGCACGCTACCGATCAAGCTCCGTTGCTGTCCGGGTTCCCGCGGCTTCGGCACCGCATCGTCCACGCGCTGCAAGGCTAACGATAGGCTGACGAAAAGCGCCAGCAGCACCACGGCCAAGTTTCCGTGCGCAAGGAACATTTCGGGACTGGGCGTGTACTGTCGAAGGGCCGCAACTCACCTTGACACTGAAAAGCCGTCCGTGCGATGCACCTTCTTTTATAAGCGCGCCGGGAGCAGAAAGCAACGGAGCAGCAATAAGAAAATGCCATGGACCAAAACTGGTTCCGTGTTTTGTTTTTTTTTTTTGGGGGGCAATTCTGCAATTGAGGACGATCGAGATTGAGTATTTTGGGAACCAAAAACAAACAAAAACTGGGAATGTTGATAAACTGGGCCTTCCATTTTCGTTGTTGGAAAAACAATTATTTACAATAAAAGTGGATTTTTTTAAACTTTTTCACTTTTGTTAACACTTTAAAAGTTCAATTATATGTAAATGTAAAATATGTAAGTTTTCTGCAAACACTCTAACAAATTTTCAAACTATTAAACAATAGTTGATATTCCCGTCGATCAAGGATATTGTGGAGAAATAATTTACTGCACCCCTTCGAAGAACAATTTCAACGTTCAGAGAGGTGCGATAGTAAAGCACTGTTGGGCAGTTTCCATTCCATCTGCAAATTCAGGTTTGTGTCTTCGACGAGTTCACCGTGAGGTCATTGGTCCCCTTTACCTTTGGTGCAGTTTTTTTTTTTTTTTGGCAAAAGCCGTACTTAGCATACTCTCCATTCTGCTTCTTCGCTGCGTGTCAGATTCCCGGGCCAGAATCGCATCTCGTTCTGCATTTCCGCAATCGATCGGAAACTCGTTTTTCGGTGCCATGATTTCGGGGACTGTAGTTAACTGTTTTCTGCAAAGCTACAACAATAAACCCGCCCCAAACTCGTACGCGGGCACCGCACAGGGTCAACGTACGGAACCGTTTTACCGTGTGCGTTCTCCAAAAACTAACTGCAGGCCGAGATAAACCCGAAAAAAGAGAAAAGACAGTCCAGCCGTACGGGACGAGCACTGGCAGAGAAGCCAGGGGGAAAGGGGAGGGGCGTTGGGGAGGGCGGAATCCGCAAAAGGACACTATAAAAAAATGTGCACAAGAAAGTAATGCTTTCATTTCTGGTTCGTCCGCTGCCTCGAACGATCGTCTGCCCGGTCTGTCCGAGCGGATCGCAAAGGATCGCAAGTCGGTTGGTGGTGATTTGGTGTTTGTCACATTCGGTTCCGTGTGCGGTGACCCGCTGCTTTTACCAAGGGGGATGTCGTGCTGTAAGCCACTGTGCTACTCGCTCGTGGCGGTGCTTTTCGTTCTGTCGCTGGCAGCAGCCGCCTCGGTACCGGAGCAAATCGTTAAAGCAAAGCCGGCGGAAACAATCGTGGCACGGGGTGGCGGGGACGGTGGTAAGTGTAAACGGTTGCGGTGTGTTCCGGGGGTATGTTAGTGATGCGTAGGTAACGATCATACCGATTCGAGCTAGGTCTAAACAGTCAAATAGCCGGGATAAGCTTCAATGAATTGAAATAAAATACTCCTCACACATCATCGAATTTTACGCTGACTCCAACTCCATTTACTCCAGTAGTTCTAGCTGCCCGGTTAAACTTCCCTATCATACTTCCCATCACTTCTGCTGAGGCAATTGCCAGCTGCTCAAGAAGCTCACCCCAATAACCCAGCAGCATATTCTCTGACTTTGGCAGGTTCTTGAATGCTCTCGGGACAAAAAATTCCAAAAATCCTCATATTTAAGATATCAAATATCGTTCAAGAGTTCCTTGAGCAACACTCAACTTCTCGCCGACTGCTGAGCATCTGGCCCTACCCAAGCTAGAAAACATCCCATCACCATTTCCTTACACATCAGCCACGATCAGAGCACTCCCCCGCGTGCCTAAGAATTAATCACACCAACATCACCTTTTGGGTGCTGCGGTGACGCCCAGTTTTTGTGTGTGTGGTTCTTGTGTTACTTACTTAAACTTAAACTTAAAACTTAAAACTGTAAAATTGTAAACTTAAAGTTTTAGAAACTTGAAACGTCATATTTTTATAGAAAAGTTTTGTACTTCACAATAAGAAAATAATTGTTTGTTAGCGGATTTTTTTTTTCGTACGATGTAAATATAATCTCACCACAAATTTGATGCTTTTGGACAAAAAATATTTACTTAATATATTAAAATAATCCTATTACACAGAACAAAAAGTCTTCTCACATTACTCAAATTTAAAGATTCGACAAAAGAAGTGACGAATGGAGCCATAAAGCCAAGCGCAAAGTCACGCAAACGCAACATTAATGTGGTGAACACGTTTTCTTGAACAGGGGTGAGCAACTTTCCCGTCAATGGACTACCGCCACTAACGTACAGCTCGAAAACATACACATTCAACAACACCGGGGCAACATTCTTCCAAGCTTGGAACAATTGTCGCGCAATAGGGCAACGATTGGCTACGATTGAAAATTATCAGGACCATCTGGCGTACAAGGAGCAAAACGGTAAGAACCGAACAATTCCTGCATGTGTGTGTGTGTGTGTGCTTTTTACCGATTAGACACTCACGATCTATTCCTCACATGATCATCGCTCTATAGCACCGTATGACAGTTACGATACGGCGTACTGGATAGCAGCAACCAACTATGGGGCCCGCCATGACGAATACGGCCAGTTCTATTGGATTACAAATGACAGACCGGTCGGGTATCTGAATGGATTCCAAAACTGGATCGATGGCGTTGTACCGAACTCCAAGGACGTGTGTGTGGCTACATATCTGCCCAGTGCAACGTGGGTTTACGGTTCGTGCAATTTTTACTTGTCATACGCATGTGAGATATCACAGGATGTCTGATCCCTTCCCGACGGATATAAATTGCTGGTCCGTGTGTTCGACGGGACGATAGCCACATTATGCATAAGTTTAGTTTTTGGGGTATGTGTTTTTTTTTGTAAGAAGATAACAACAATAAAAAAGTGAATTGAAGTAAAAATTGTTTCCTACTCCAATATAAGCATGTAAAGGGACGAAATGTTAAGATTTCCTTCGAGCAATCATTCGCAAACGGCATTTGAACATTTTTCTCACGCACCTCACACATTTATTTGATATTGTACACACGATTTGTCCAACAATTCATTAAAATATGCAATTTTACTGCAGTGGTTTTGTTTGTTTGTTTGCAGCATCACGACACATCGGTTGCGATCGTGTCGTACGTACAATTACGTTAAAATAGGTCAACGTCCAATCGGAGAAAAATGGATTACAAAATACGCGTGGGGGGATCGCGGAGCGTGTATGCCCGGGCCCGGCCTCCGAAATGCGATATATGCACAAACGGTTTTATTCCGCATTAGTTTTTAAACAACGACAAGATGTTTTATCCAATTCTGTTTTTGCTTTCTTCATCAAGCGTTTATATTATTAAGTGTGTCTAATTTATTTTAATTGTTATGACTAAAACAACAAAACAGTAGCCCAATTGATCTAATTTGTTTGACAATTGTAATACGTGAGCTGCGCAAAGCACAGGTTTCGCTAGGAAGAATGTACACGCAACACGATGTTACGCGTTTCTCTTTTCGTTACACCGATTGGAACGATTTGCTGGAAGCAGCATGTTCTTCTACACCGATATACTTATTTTTAAACAATAAACAACATAAATAGGTTACAAAACATTCAGGTGCGTATTGGTTCCCAGAATTAAAATTGCTCAAACCACCGAACTGGAACCGTTAAGGTTCACTCCCTGGTGGAACTCTACGGTACGCACATGTTTGGTGGGCATCTCCTTTCGCAATGATATATCTCAAACGTTTTGTTCAAGTTTGCCTGTTTAGTACTGTTTGTATAGGGTTGTGTGCAACTGCTTCCAAAATAACATACTAAAAAAACCCTCCCCGACTTGAATAGAACGAATAAACTATGAAATGAAAAAACAAAATCCTCGCTAAACTACTCTCAGTTAGCAACACCGCGCACCTGTGCTGTAGTACGATCGCAATAATTTATCCCCAATCTTAACGATTAATGACAACAACACACAGTGGAACGATTCCCTTTGTAGACACAGAACTCGATAAGCCGCGCACGATGATCACAATTTAAATATGTTGACGCACACATTGGGAGCCGTACCTGATGTAATGCCCGTAACACAGTATATCAGGTATGCGCCCGCGGTGAAAGGTATTTTTGGTTCATCACTTATCGTACGCTAACTTTTGCTACTGTTTCCTTGTTTTCCTTCTTCCACCTCCCACTAAAAACCAATATCCAGCAACTGTGGCTTAATATTATTTATATTCCGTTTGCTTCCACTTCTTCCGTAATTCGAGGTTACTTTCGATGCGTTTTAAATGTTTCAACTCGTTTTTGTATCGGCTATTGGGCAACTATTTCGTTTGCTTCCTCCCGCCTAATAATCTATCCATAAATTGTTCGTTTTGCTAAAGATATTGTCAACAATTCAGTACGATGTTTTGGGAACAATGAAGAAAACCTGTGTTGAGGCATACGTGAGTAACAGTGCTCTCCGCTCTGTATCTCTCTATCTCTCTCTCTCTCTCTCTCTCTCTCTCTCTCTCTCTCTCTCACACTCTCTCATATACTTCATCTTTGTTTTATCAAAAAAGCAAAATTTGTCACTATCAGGAATGTTCGTGCTTTCACGCCTTAAGAGGCGGAACAGCGAGAGAGAATATGGAGAATTGAAGCAATTCCTGTTTTTGCTTTGCCTAAACTCTATTTGCATTTTTTTGCATGGGTGGGCCGTATCATCTTGAAGGTGGTTAGCATTGGGTGCTAATACGGAGAAGGTAAGTAGTTGTAGTACTTGCTGTTACTTTCTTATTCATCTTTACAGCCTTCGGCTCGGTTACTGTTTACTGCTGCTACTTGAGCAGATTGATCAGCTCTATGACCTGCTTCCGGTTGCTGTGCATGTATGCCTTCGCCTCCCACAGCATATTAATCAGTGGTTCGTCAATCTTTTCATCCATCGCTATATCGTCCGACATCTGGGGATTGAAGCGGAAGTACGGTACGCCAATCATGCTGCACCATGCCCTGGCACGGTCCACCACTCGACCGTCGGATGCGGTGGCCTGATCCACCAGCAGGGTACCTGAAGTTTTTAAAGTAGTTTGCTTGTAATAAACAGCTTCGACAAAGGATGCTCAAACGATGTACTTACTGATAGTGGAAATACCGTACGCCAATTTTGCCGTGTCCCATATGCTATCCGGACGGAACACATCGATTTCCTTCAAATCCACCACGGGTGTTAATCCAGTGCCAAGTGAAACTACAACCGACACCTGCACGAAAAGCAAAAACAACGATGAATTGAAACTGTTTTTCTTGAAAATTGCCTCCCAATGCACCTACCGGAACTGCCTCGGCTGCCCGGCCAATGTGGTGCAGGGCAGCGTTCAACTCGTGAATCTCCGTCATGGCGTCCAGCGTCGGATTGTTCGCAATCAATCCCCCATCAAGGAAACGGCCAAACGCACGGAAGTAGGACGGTGCGGCACCGGTTGCACGGGCCGCACGCCACACCAGCTGCTCACTGGGCGGTGGCGGTGGTTGCCCACGATTGTTCGAGGGCGTTACGATACCGAGTATGTCGCTGGCCGCCTCGTAGTTGCGGAAGAGGTGCAAATTTACCGGCTTCCGGTCGGCCATCACACCGGTCACCATCAACCGTGGGTGCTTGATGTCCGACATGACGGTAAACTCGCCCAGCTGTTCCTTCAGTACCGTCTCGAGCGGATCGCTCGGGTACGGGCGCGAACCGACGAACGCTTGATCCTTCATGCGCAGATACAAACACATGCACTGTTTCATCGTTTTGCCACAGCCTAACGCGAGTGCCAGTATGCCACCGGTGCTCGTACCGGCGATCCAATCGAACAGATGCACGATAGGTGTCTGGGAGAGGTTTTCTATCTCCAACAGCATTTGTGCCAATACCAACCCCCTAATACCGCCACCATCGAGGCAAAGTAAACGACCCCGGCCACCGTACGATTCACCGCTAGTTCCGGGTTCGCATGCCGATCGTGGTCTAGACTCCGTTCGACTCCCACCACCGCTGGAACATTCTCCCGCAGGACTTTTGGACGCTTCCGCACCGGCAATCTCGTCCGTTAGCATCGGTTCGTCGCCTATATCGAAGTCTCCGTGCAGATTGGTGCAACCCTTCAGCGACGAAGTGGTCGACGTGGGTGACGTTGGCTTAGAGGCCGCCTCTACCTTGTTCGTAAACATCGACAGCAGCGCATCCATCATGCTGGCACCCTTCCGTTCCTGGCTGACATCTATCGTTTTGACCTCGCGCCGTTCGCGCTCCTCCGGTATGCTAGCCCGTATCGTGCTCGATATGATGCTTGGCACACTGTTCCGATGCGATTTGGTGGTCGTAAGGGCCAACACCTGCTGGATGTGTTCCCGTTGCTCCGAGGTTTCCGGTTGTGCGGGTGGGATACCATTGTAGGTACCGCCGGATGCACATCCCGGCGGACATTTGCCGGTACCCTTCTCCGGGCACCGTTTTGCCCCAACCGAGTGCAAAATGTACAGTATCATCGAATCCTTCGAACCATTATCATCCTTGCCGACCATGTGGCGTGGTGTTTTACCGTCCTTGTTCGGTTTGTTAAAGTCAGCGCCAAACACCACCAAACACTGCACGATGGGGATTAGTTTCTTCTCCACCGCTATGTGCAGTGGCGTGTTGCCCGAGTTGTCCACTACGTCGATATCCGCATCGTGCGCTAGCAACGCCACAACACACTCCAACCGATCACGGGCAACCTACAAGTGGCATTAAATTAATTGAAACGCTTACATTTTAACCCTGTTTTCATAATAGTAACATTAAAGAATTATGCAAAAAAATGAAGCAATGCAGCAAACATGGCGTCGAACTCAACTGCAGCATCACTTACCATTACGTGCAGCGGTGTTTGGCCGTTAAAGTTGACTAAATTCACGTCACAGCCGCGTTCTATTAGCGAGTTCAGTACCTCCCGGCTCGAGCTCCAGTGCAGCGGTGTGCCACCGTGTTTCATGTCCTGCGTGAACAGTTTATTTGGATTGCTGACAAGAAAATCAGCTACATTACCTGTAGAAGAAGGTTCTACGTCGATTATATCCAATTGGTGTAATTTTAAAATAGAAGCCAAAAGTAAGCAAATAACGTTTTGATATATTTTACGTCGCAGCATTTATCAATAGAGCATTATTAGAAAAAAATAAACAACAAAAAAGGGAGAAAAAAAAACATTAATGAAAAAATAAAATAAGGTGCTGCAGCATTTGCGCAAAGAACGACAAACAGACAAATCGTGCTAGTTATGGAACACTAAGGTAACACTTGCCATCAGTGCAGGCTTTTGTGAAAGAAGAAATAGAAACATAGAAACAGAACGAAATCATTTGTAAATGAAACTAATGTTTAGTTATTAGTGCCCCCATCCCCCATCTTCCGGGCACACTACTTACTCGATGGAATGGTTTTGCTGTAGGACGTTCCAGCACCGCGAGCCATTTTGTTCGTATCGGCCCCGGCCAACAGTAGCGCCTTCACGCAGTCCGGTTTATCGGCCAAGCAGGACAGATGCAGCGGTGTGTAACCATCGGTATTGCAATGGTTTAGGTTCGAGGTACTTTTTGCTGTTAACAGCTGCAAATAAACGAAATGGCAAAGTTAACCAGGTTCGTTTGCAATTTAACCAAGATTCCGCAATTTATAGATAAACAATAACATATTCTCAAGTTCAAAATTAAAGGGTATAATTTTGCTCATAATAATGAATACTCGGGAATCCAACTCTGGATTCCAACGATTAGAGCTTCAACTACAGAACAATACATATTTAAATCGCGGAATCCGATCTAGACCAATCCGGTTCCAGCTTATTTTGGACACCATCCTCAAATCTGAACCGAGATCCAGACGAACCTAGATTTACGATTACGATCCAATCCGAATCCCATTGTCCACCACAAGGATCAATTGCCGCGAATATCTGATTCGGTTCTATCTTATCTATTGCGAAACCCTGTAATTACGATGAAGCGGAGATTGCGTGTTACCTACATTTATCATTTCTTTTGTCGTACTCGCCGCAAAGTGAAACACCGAATTGCTGTTCTTATCCAGATGCTCCAAGTTGCATTGATTCGATTGTACCAACACCTTCACAAACTCGATGTTGTTCGCTTTAACGGCAACCTGTAACAAAAAAAGGGAAATAAGATCAATCCTTCTAGAGACCAGTACATCGAGGGGGGAGGGAGTTAAACTTTAAATTAAGTTACCTGCAGTGGGGTCATCATGTCGGAATATTCGGCATAGTCGAGAAAATCGATAATACTAGGATTCGATACGTAGTCAGTTAGATTGTAAAAAGCAACAACGTGTGCCAGGGACCAGGAAGGGTTTTCGATCAGCACATCACAAAGTTTCTGCAAACCGTTAATATTATACATCTACAAAAGGGGGAAAAAAAAGGATATACCAGTATGCATCTGAGCCTGAATTGTCGAAGCACGTTGAAGGGGGACCATGCTTACCTCGCGAACAATTTTCACTAACTCCGGCAGACGTTGATGGAAGGCTTCAAATTTTTCCTCCGCTGCCGCTTGTGTTGGTGCCCGGTACAAGCTGCCAATATATTACAATGTTTTTAGTAAATTGTTAAGTCTTCTCGCAATGATCGCACTCACCTGTAGGACGTGTTGATCGTTTCCGAATGGGGCCGTTCCAGAATGATTTCGTACACCAGCTTTTTGTCGGGCGCATTCGGGTTCGGTGCAAACAGTCGCATCGATTCATTTCGCTGCAGTACTTGCAGGTTGATGTAGGACTCATTCTTCACCTCTTGCACCTTGTTGGGTGGTACGTCACCGCCTAACAGCCGCTGGATTACTGTGCAGTTATTTGTGTTCATGCGGGTGTGGTGAGAAAAGAGACAACAGGATAAGAAACAAAATTTGAAGAGAAAATTATGGTTAGCCCAATAGTGCTATACAGCGCGTCCTACGAACAATTGAGCTACGGAAGAGTGTGTACCTAAACCGGATGCCAGTGCACCGATCCCGAGCCAAGCCATTTGCATTTAGTGGTACACGCTACTTCGGAATGGTTGTTTGATCCCACGCGTTGCAGCAGTGGACTATTACTGAGCAGTATGTACAAGGATTACGGGGAAGACACTTTGAGGGAACATTTTAAGGAAGGCTAAACACAACACTTAACTAAACGGCGGTCCGTGTAGGTGGGATGGTAATCGATAATCGGTAGGGAACAATCGGAAGGAGTTGTTTTATAGGTAACAAATCAACGTAGCGACACTTGTAGGAACTGAAACGAGTACAAATGATGAGTGAAAGAATGGCAAAAAATACCCAGAGGTCATATAGTCAAACACACAAATGCACGCCACCGCTACTACACCGGTCATCACCAGAAATTGTTTAACCAAGCAACCAAAAGCAAAATGCCAACCGCGATTCGAAGATGAAACCGTATCTAGCAACCATATGTACGTTGTCAACCGTGAAGTATTATGACGCGCGCGTCGAGCCAGAACGTGAACGGGGATGAATAATATAAAAGTAAAACCAAGATCAAACTGTTCCGGTCAGGGGTGAGTGCTAAAACCGGAACACATGTAGCCACAGTACAGCAAATCTGATAGTATCGAACTAGAGAGATTGTATAATTGTAGCGCAATAGACTTCGTTTTCGAATACCCATGAGTTGAACTGATACAAGCGAGGCGACATATTATGAACAATTCTTATCTTATTCTATCGTTCTAAAAGCTTATTAAAACCTCAAATACCTTGAATGAAATCTCTTTCCACGATTGGAGGGTTTTTCCACAGCCCTACGAAGCAAAGATCAAAGCAACATCGTTTTATTAGGGATGCAAACTTTCGCTCATTATTATTGCTAGGATTTGTAGCACGCGGACAGAAGTGCGCACGAACCCATCGGAGAGAAGTGGCGCTTTGCCCCTAGGAAGCAAACCATGCTTCGTCAATCGATATAAGGGCGAGCAAAAGAAGAAAAGAAAAAAAAAACAATCGCGAGACAAACATTTTCGTTTTCGTTTCCAGCACGATTGTGACGGCTCGTTCTGATGTTGTTGACCCTTTTCCTGCGCCACTTGTGCTCATTACTTTCTTTATCCTAACTTAGCTTCCACCCCGAAACCTTACTTTGTTTCAGAAAGATTTATGATGAGCTGGTGGTTTAGTCAATACGCAAGACTTTGTATGAACTGTTAGCTTTGAAGGTGATTAATTCATGCTGTCACGTTTCCACCAATCTCAAACGATATCACTGCTCACATATCCCCCCCGAGGCTGGAGAGGGTTGAACACACTTTCCACAGCACGACACACAATCCTGCTGGGAAAACCGGAATTTTCCGGGCATTCCGGGAATGTTTGATGGCAGGTATTTACACTAAAATGAGGAATAAAACAAACAATCTCCACCAGCTCCACTCACCATTCAACATCGCTTCTGCTTTGCGATCGAATACGGCGACTCCTTTGTTTTTTTTTCGACGTCTTTCTAATCCACAAGACTAAATCCCAGCCGATTGCATCAGCACACTGTCGATTCACGGGCTGTAATACTATTACTGCGATGCTACAATTACGTAGTGCGAGCGAGCGGATGCTGCCACTAACTGCCGGGAATCAGAAAAGGCTGACCTTCGGCACTGTATCATCCGTTCCACAGATGTTTTTTTCTTTCGAGTTGCTTTGGCTATGACTAATAGATTAGAATTTTCACGTACGTTTGCGTTTTGACGACACTTGACAGCAAAGGAAGGAATTCGAGACGAACGCAAAAAAAAAACACAATCAACAAACAATTGTTAGCTAAGCGAATTGTTTAATTATAACGAACGGTACACACTTTTTCAAACTTTTGGAAGGTTTGTGCGCATTAAAAAATACGCTTTAAACGCTGTAAGCTAATAAATATTGCTAACAAATCCCGGATCAAATAGTTTGTTTACAAATTATTCGATAAGGAGGTGGTCTCACCCAATACAAAAACCAACCGAGTTTGACAGTTTCACAAAATAAGTTTTTTTCTCAAAACTTCGTCCTAAAAGAGATGTAACACGATGCAGCACTGTTTTCAGCAAAGCAATTTAAATGCGTTCAAATTTTAATCCAATTTAACTTTATTAAACCAATAAAATCGCATAATTTTCGCTAGTGGATAGATAGGCAACTGTCAAACGTACTCGCGATTTGATGACAGTCAAACGTGTTGACCAACCTTCCGTCTGGTAATGTTTACAACCTCGGTTGACACATGTGCGCTTCGGAATTTTCCCGCAAAAATTCAAATTTTACAGCGCACACGTTTTTGCCCACATGCAAACCATAGATGAGAACTTTATCTTACTTACAGCTGAATTCTATGCAGTTTATGATTTATCATGATTTCTTAATTGTTGTTGTTACTGTTTTGCTGAAATTGTCCAGTTGCAAGGAGGATTAGTTTTGAAAATTTAATAATTAATCATTTCCTCACTATTTTACAGGCCACAAGCAGCTATTAAGTACTGGTTTTGCTACGATAGTATAGAGCAGACTAAGGCTTGAAGCTTAGATCAACGTCAGATCAAGGACACAAACAAGCTCATGGAGTTTTGCAAGGAGTTTTGCTCGTAGCAGTGGTCACTGCAATAGTGATTAGGATAGCTCGGGAGCCGAAATGGTCACGTGAATTCATACATTGCGAATAGTATTCCACCAGCTTGTCACAGTAAAATATGTTATTTTTAAATTAAAAAACTTAAATTGTAAAAAATATTCTCATCGCTAATTCCAACACATTAACGTCTACCATTGCGGTAATCATAATCCAGCACATGTTGTGGTGGGGATTTATTTTGCTGGAGCAAGTATTGAATAATAATACTTATTGAAGGTTTCCTATAGTACGATCATTCGGACCCATTCGCACCGTACTCACTCTTCGCAGTACTGGTTAGATAATCGCTTATAATAGGTAAAATAAATATCAAACGGTATACCGGCAGGGTGGTTTTTTCTCTCCTCTTCTTCCCAAGATGTTCAAGCGCTTTTCTCCCAACCACTTAGAAAGCCGGTCCCCATATAGCACAGGGCTTGCTGTTGGTTGCGTGCGAAGGGTAGCACCGGGCAAACCACCGAGCAGTCGTTAAGGAAGTGTGCGTCAGGTGTGCCTGTGCACGACCCGGCCCGATGCGCATACTAATAAGGATTTTGTGTAATAAATCATTATTTGACCAACCGAGCGGGCTTCAATGAATTTGGTGAAAAGTCAATATTTGAGAATGATGCGCGATTTCGGTGCGGTTTGTATCCGCCCGGTTCGCCCGGAAAGGAAGGGAGCGGATCATGGGGAAGGGGGTGGGAGGGAGGCTGTTGCCGGGAAGCTGGAATATGTGAGTGCGTACGTTAGCGCACGATTTCGTCATGCAGGTGACGAAGGGACGCATGGATCGTGCTACGGAGCGAGAAAAGGGCCAGTTTGAACGTGGAAGAGCCAAGCTAATGCTGGCTTAATGTGTCACGGTTTCGATTACGAGCTTGCGAGGGTTGTGATTAATCAACCAATTGGTTTTATCCACAGTTTTGCGTGTTGTTTTTTTCGATAAGATGCTTCTACCAAAGGGATTGCTTCACCGTAATTGACTTAACTTTCGAAATATTTATCATCGCTAATCCACTGAAATATAGCAGAAATAAAAGGTTTGATTTGTTGCATATTGTGACATTTGTTAAGCACTTCTGGTAAATTACATAACCTGGCCGAGACCTTGAACGAGAAATTTAGTCCCGTGGCTAGAGTTTTGCGTAGCTAAAACACCACCAAAATGAAAGTGCATTTCAGCAGCTTACGCACAAACTACACTGGTGGAAATAAATATAACAGCAAGTAGTTTACTTTACCGAACAGGTACAATTCTTGTGCTTTGGGTACTTGACACTAACTTTTTTTAAAATGTTACAAATTATAAAAAAAATTGATAATATTTTATAAACAATATTTTGATAGATCTGTTGAAGAATTGGGGCGAATAATTATGATTTTAATACTAAATATGATTTTTATATGACCGAATCTTGAAGAAAGACCTTTACAGGCAATCTCCGAGATACGCAATCAAAGCGGACCGCTATAATCCGTAAAAGATTCGCGTAATTCGAATCCTGATGTAAAATCGTTTACACGTCGAAGTTACAGAGTTTACTTCTTTCTCTTCACTTCTGTTTAGCAATTTAGAATACTTTTGCAAAGAAAGCATTAATAAAAATTTGGTACTTCAGGTACAGATACTTCAGACTTTGGCAGAATAAACTCAGACAGAACTGCAGAAGGTACTTCAGACCAAAGATATGAACTCGACTGTATTCAATTGTTGTGCTTTCTGTTAAAAAGCAGAACATCTTCCGGGATGCCTGTCTGGAAGATACAATTCTAGAAGCTCAGAGATAATTCTAAACCAACTGTCAGCCCTTCCAGATGATTGCTACGATCCTCAACCAACGTGCTCTACCATTACACTTATTACCACCAGTGTGTTTGAAATTCATTTCGTAACGAACCACTGTGCCACTTGCTTGGTAACAACTGTCTTGCATCACGAGCATGTTTGAACAGGTTGTGAAAAAAAAAAAAAACATGTTTTAATTATGTTTCACTATTTTTTGGCTGCTTAGCGCGAGCGATTCATCTGCACACAGGCCATCCCCCGGCTACTGACCCAATGAGTGTGCGGGTGGCATTGTGTTTGACAACGTGATTTACCACCCAATTCCCTAATCTACTCCCGCACAATATGGACCCGGTAGGCAGAAAGTGAAACCTGTACACGTGAAACCATTAAAATGGCGTTACATGCATTCCTCTGCCAACGAAATTCCACCCCACAACGCACAACAAAAGGTTACGCGCGGTGCATAAAACAGGTTTTGCTTTGCCACAGCTGCACACTGTTTAGTCATCAGGTTTTTTGGTTGTCTTTTATGTGTGAAATCTTACGCACTTGCGCAAACCCAGTTTCATTTCCAACTTTTTAATTCTAATTGCCGGTCCTCCCGTTACCGCATTCACTTGTTCTGCAGTGGAACCTGGTACAATGACCCGAATCGTGTTAGCCGAATCTCGCCGCACCGCGAGCAGGTTCAGCCGGGATAGCGTTTAGTAATAAATCAGTACGAGTGAAGGGGAGTGCGACAATGCGTAAATTACGTAACAGGTTGTCCGGTTGGGCGAAAGAAAATTAAAAAACAAAAAAACAACGAAACCCTGCAGCTCCAATTTCGCCAGGTTTCGGGGTGCTATCCGGCTCAAGGTCGACACTGTGCGCACCGTCCGGTTTGGCGCTGCTGTAACGCTGTTGCGGAGAAATCGAAATATATCCGACAATTATCTTGTCCGTTGGATGGGATGCTTCGTTTTTTTTTTTTTGGTTTGATGTTCGCCGTACGATCAGGATCGCACGGATCGCACTGCCCTTTCCGGGGCGGCGATGTAGGTCAGTACGGGTAGTATGCATTACATCTTATTGATTTGTATGACCCCCGGATCACAGCCAAGCACCAGGTTTTTCGGTGGTAAAACGACAATAACAAGAAGACATCATAGTTTTTACACAAAGAGTTTACCTTTAATGTACGGAGAAGTCACTTTACTGCGACTTCTTCAAGTCAACAGAGGCGAAACTAGTGTTAAATAGGACGAGAACTGAACTATACTGTGTAGTCTTGTGTACCAAAATCCTTGGTTTCGCCCTGGGCGAAATGGTAGTTGAATGCCTAAAACTGTCTAATTTCAGTTCGGATGACTTACTATTTGCTGCATTACAGTTTTCTTTGAGCTACTCCTTAATGGCGGGGTGATCACCACTGAGTCTTCTGCTCAATGAACCTATCAAGAAGAGTCGTTTGATTCTTGAGCAGTCTACTCAAAAGATTCTTCAGATTCTCGAGCTTTGATGATAGAAATTCCAACAAAGATACTGTGAGACATTCATAATGTCCCCATTAGCATTCTTACATCCATTTACAGCAGAGATCATTGTTAAGTATGGATTGCATAGTGTCTTCCCTAGCCCTTCTGTACACCTGGTAAATAGTTTTAAAGACGGCCAGTTATCATCCAAAGAATTCTTAATGGCCTTTGACGTCCGCTAGCCACCTGCACAGAGCGTCTCGCGCACTACCCATTACACATCCGGTTACCAGCACTTACTCCTGGAGTTAATGAACACTGCACTGCACTGCGTACAGAACAGCAGTCTAGGCACGAACCGGGTAAGTTTGTTTCGTCACGCTTGTGGGGAGAAATTGTGTGGAACCTTGAACCGTTGAACCGTTCTGGCCGATGTCGATCAACTCACCATTTCTACCGAGAAGCTTGCCGCGGTAGACGAAACCCGTCCCGAGGCGGACGAAGGCTGCAGGGGTATGCGATGCGAGCCTGTACCGAGATAATGCCCTTTTGGGTACGGGAGAACGATAATAATACATTGCGCGCCGGAGGAGGCAAAGGTCCTGGTTGGCGATGTTTTACCGTCCCGGAACGGTTGAGACAAGTCGTTGATCCCGGAAGCAAACACCTGTAGGGAAAGGTTTTCCGGGCACCGGTGCCAAGATAACGATGACTAACAGGTGAAAGACGGGCAAAGCATAAATGGATTGGGAAACTTGTTTTCTAAAGAATCCAACGCGCAGCTAGGGACAGGCTGTGCCATCTTTAACGTGTTAGCAGATTTGGTTTTGGGAATGTGCTGTTGCGGTCGAACCACACCCAATTAGTTCATAAATTATTCACACAAACAAAGGAAATTATTATTTCAACATTCTTTCCTCACACTGTGACCGTTCTTCAAGTATAAAATATAAATATCTTGAGCGCCAATTTTGTGTTTGTCTTTGGGTTAGTACGATTTAGTCGATAGTAAATAAAATTTTATGTATTAAATTATTATAGTGGCGCTAGTCTAGACACGACCGAGCCGGTTCAAAATCTCATCCGAATCGATCCCCTGTACACAGGAGTTTCGATTTAGCTGCGGAATAAATACAGGGTTTTTGAGATGACAGAACAACGCAAGCGCCTATCACAACAAACACAGCACAGGATATTTTAACTGTCTTAGCAGACACCACGACCCTAGCAGGCATAGATTAATGCAACCACATGATATCACAATGGCAGCACTGTTTATCACAAAACCCGCACGGCGGTATCAGCCAAGTACGATCCGAGAGAATAAACGCAGTCTGGGAAGGATTTTGACAACTAAACGATGTTTGTTTTGATCCGAAGAAATATTTACTGCATTTATCGAATAAAATATGCTTTTTTTTCTTGAAAAATACAGTAAATGGTACTAAGAATCAACGTCTGTTTATAGTCCACGGATCGTACTGGTGTTGTGGTAAGGTGCGTTGCCATTGTGATTTCATGTGCTTGTATTGCAGTATGCCTGTTGGGGTTGTGGTGTCTTCTAAGGCCGTTAAAATGCTGTGCTGCGTTTGTTGTGACAGGCGCTTGCGTGCTTCTATTTTCTTAAAAACCCTGTAAAGTCAAAGAAAGCCTCATGAGGTTTGTTAAGCCGGGAAAGATAAAGAAAATATGAAATTGTTTGGTAGAATGTCTGAAGGTAGCTATGGAATCTTTACACCTTTCTCGACCTTTGGTTATATGAAATCAATTCTGGATTATCCTTTCAATCGTTATCAGCTTGCAGCTGTTCCAGGAAATGAAAAGAATTCCTGAACCACATCGATTAATTCTAGTTCTACGTGAAAATTGTCCAGAAAAGGCTTCCAAATCGATTTCACCTGCATTTCCACCAGTGTTAAATTCTGTGTTTCATGGCAATATAAAACGAATGCCGGCACTGACAGCGGCTAATGTCATGGAAGTACTAACATCCGCATAGTGTTGCAAGTGTTCAACAGACCAAAAACATTGAACCTTGAACTTGTAGTCATTGTTTTCCGTTGCATGCGAGCACCTTTTGGAAGTGTTATGATTTTTGAAATGTTTTATGGGGTCGATTCTGTCTAGACATAGTGTCATAACGAAGCAATATGGTCTATTCGCTCTTCACGTACCAATGGTCGCCCTCTACCCAACAGTCCTTCGCTCTGTTTTGTTCTGGCTGTGACGCTCGTGTCGGCGCTGCCAGCCGTCCAGGATGAGTCCATTCTCGGTGGGGACGTGTACGAGGCAGAAGTAGACAGCTTCAACCCGCAAGATCCGCAGGCCTTCCTGAAGCTGAAGAAGTTGAAGAAACTGCTCTTCCTCGGCTAAATCCTGCTCCGGGTAGTTGTTTTTTTTTCTTACGAAGGAACTACGTGCTCAAGATGGATCCACACAATTCCGTACGCAGTGCAAAGTTCGTTAAGCCATTCATCCACTTCGTCTAGTGCCGTTCAACGCATCTCAGTACCATAGAATTATGCAGATGTTGAAGCAATGTTGTCCATTTTCACTGCAAGATGTCATACTGCCGGCGCACTTAGGGCCTTGAGAGTTTGTAATTAGTTACAATTTCACCCACCTTTATCATATGTTTTTTTTTAATATACACTTTTATTTTGTTAGTGTTGTTGTTTATTTTTTAAAATCTGGTGTGAAAACATTTATCATTTAAGTTCTTATTCCTCCGCTCATTCTTCGGGCATGCACCGCAATTGGAGTACATCATGAGAACGATCACGATTCAATGTCGTCTGAAGTTAGATCGATCCTTTGAGACTGTCTGTCGTATACTGTCTTAACAAGCTTATCGATTAGATGTGTTGCGACTGACTATGAATCACCGACTAAACCCCAGCTCAACGTATTCTGTTTACGGAGCGATCGTGCCTAATTCCACCTCTCTTTTGAAGATCAGCCAAGCTACTGTTTGTTCTTCTTCACGCTTGCCAGATAGTTCCCACCGTCTGCTTGTTTCATAACACTCGACTGGAATAGGCGAGAGTTCAGAACGTTAGTCGCGAGTAACGGCCTTTAAACCGGTTCTAATACCTCAGACTGGCGAATGCTAATAAGAGCTGCCCCCTTTTTAGAGTAAAAATGCGTTGGCACACTCACAGGTCATTCACGCGATTCGTTAATATGAAATCGAAAAAAAACGCCATCTAGCGGTAAAAAGACTAAGTTTTTAGGCATTTACGTTAGGTCTTTTGGCTGTCACACTAGTTTTTTAAAGGAAAGTAAGTTTTTATAACATTGATAAAAATTCTAATATTTCCCATTCTAAGTATTAAGTAAGTGATATCTTACTTCTTTACTATCGTGGACGCTGACACCACAGGTGCGGTGTTAGACGATAGTCTGAAAGACACTGACCGTAGCAGTTGCTTGTCCCTGTCTATCTAGCATCCCATGCACTTTCGATGAGCCTTCTGAAACACTAGCCTTGTCCACCCTGTGACGATAGAACTGCTGGATGTTAGCAATAATAATTCCTCGCAAAATGTTTAAAGTACGATTAAAAAACCTTGTCAGTATCATCCAGAGACTAGAGCTATTCTTCCCAACAGAGCACTGTTGGGCATTTAGGGAAGTAATTTTCTGACACTAAGCCAACATCTTGATGTTGGTAACTTCACAGATATTTGATGCATAAGATTGAACGATCTGGTCTAGACATTCACTTTAAGTCATTCTTTCAAGATCACGTGACACGATCATTCTGTTCCAGTATAAACTTCAATAGACCACGCTTTATGGCTTTATTGAGATCTGAGATTTTTGAAAGTTCTAGTCATTTACTTTGCAAGATCTAGCCATAGAACTTTGCGAGAAGAACTTAATAAGCTCGTTCTCATTTGCTAGCGTCAGACACAGCTGGATGGAGCTGATGTATTACAACTGCCCCGAGATAGATGTGTAATTGCCTGATGTTGATCATCATATTGTGATGCTTGAAGGCATATCAACTGTTTTATTCGATCTGCCAATGAGATTAGCTAATAAAGCTCGAATAATCGTGGTGATCCTGCTCCGGATTAGCCTTGAGCTTAAAGTAGATTTACTGATCCACCTCGAATTCATCAGGAAGTCATCAGAGCACCCTTAAAAATACAAGTAGTCTACATGGTATGTTGCAGTAGACCGTATTGGTTCTAGAGATTGGACAGCTCTAGATTAGCCTTGAGTTTAAAGCAGATGTACTGATCATTCTCGACTTCATCAAGAAGTCGTCAGAGCACCCTTGAAACTACTTTTTTTTTTTTCTTGAAAAATACAGTAAATGGTACTAAGAATCAACGTCTGTTTATAGTCCACGGATCGTACTGGTGTTGTGGTAAGGTGCGTTGCCATTGTGATTTCATGTGCTTGTATTGCAGTATGCCTGTTGGGGTTGTGGTGTCTTCTAAGGCCGTTAAAATGCTGTGCTGCGTTTGTTGTGACAGGCGCTTGCGTGCTTCTATTTTCTTAAAAACCCTGTAAAGTCAAAGAAAGCCTCATGAGGTTTGTTAAGCCGGGAAAGATAAAGAAAATATGAAATTGTTTGGTAGAATGTCTGAAGGTAGCTATGGAATCTTTACACCTTTCTCGACCTTTGGTTATATGAAATCAATTCTGGATTATCCTTTCAATCGTTATCAGCTTGCAGCTGTTCCAGGAAATGAAAAGAATTCCTGAACCACATCGATTAATTCTAGTTCTACGTGAAAATTGTCCAGAAAAGGCTTCCAAATCGATTTCACCTGCATTTCCACCAGTGTTAAATTCTGTGTTTCATGGCAATATAAAACGAATGCCGGCACTGACAGCGGCTAATGTCATGGAAGTACTAACATCCGCATAGTGTTGCAAGTGTTCAACAGACCAAAAACATTGAACCTTGAACTTGTAGTCATTGTTTTCCGTTGCATGCGAGCACCTTTTGGAAGTGTTATGATTTTTGAAATGTTTTATGGGGTCGATTCTGTCTAGACATAGTGTCATAACGAAGCAATATGGTCTATTCGCTCTTCACACTTATAAAAGAAGGGTTTGTTGGTGAGGGCTTATTTTTTTTAAAATAATGGATAAAATATTACCCAAATGACAGCATTCTAACGGTTCTTTTATATAGAAATACTCAACAGTTTAGACAACAATATTTTTCTAACAAGATGAATACCTTGGCCGCTATAGATTGCTCATCGATCATTAATCACGAGGGCGCATCTAAAAGTTTTTGTTTATGCTAACACCATCACAACAATAGTTTTGCGAGTTGTGAAGGTTACCGCCTGCCAACGAATTGTGTACCACGATGCGTCATAACAGGAAGGAATTCCGCCCCGTTCCGCGCAAATCAATCAAAACCCGTACTGGCGTAATGGCCATTAAAATATTATAATGTGAACAACGGCGGGGCGCACTGAAACCATTTGCAGATCGAATGAGAAATCAATTTTTGGTCACATTTTAACTTAATTGCATCGTTTGATAATAAAACAAATTTACCATACGGTAGAGGCCGTCGATTTTTTGTTTTATTGCCAACCGCCAACAAACTGCCACCAGCTCAAGGACAGCCTGACTGCTCTATTAGTGCTGGTTAAGCGCTGGTGCGGAAGGAAATGGCAGATGGTGGTGGTAATTAAAAGCATTTTTCAAACCACAAATAACGCTCGCGGCATATCATTTTCACACCGTGCACTAATGCAGTCAACGGACAGCTTAAAAAAAAAAGATCAACGATCGGTTCAGTTTTTACATCACGCTTTGGGGTGACGCTGGCTTTGCCGTCACCCGTGCTGATTGTCAACACGTGTTTGGAGGGCATAAATGCTAAAGTCAAACAGTGCGCACCATCCATTGCATTGATTGCACTCTGCGCAGACATTTCTCATCTGCCGACCAAAATCTCCCCTCCCCGTTGCAATGTGATACGATGCGGCTGCAAATGGATGGATGGCAGCCGGATTTTGGGGGGATTGGCTATATTGATTACAAATCGGTTATGTTGGCCGGCCGTAACGCAATCATTCACAATGGACGCAATGGCCGGTGATCAAACACGGAGCATGACGGGCGAACAGATACAGTACTGGGCGTGATGATGCGCTCGTGGAGCGATATTGTCACTGGTTCACAAACTGGTTATGGAGTTGGTGGGCTAGGAAGAGAGAAAAGCGACACACTCAAATTCAATTGAAAGTGAAAATGTATGAAAAAGGCGCCGGGCAATGTGTGCCGGGCATGATCGATCGTTTCACATGCTCCGTTTAAGGTGGATTGCAGAATGGCAATGATACGGCTTCTGCGGCGTTACAGTACGTTTCTTATTTAAATATACCAACAGTAGTATATTATGTACTGCTATTACTAAACTACTTAAAGTTATCAAAATTTACAGGTTTTATTTTTGTTAAAAACATTCAATCTATTAATTTCCATATTATTCACTGATATCTCGAACGAAATCGTCGTAAAACATTCGTAAAAATGAATCTTCGACAAAATGAATATGGGGATTGTGACTCACGGAGTGAGTTCAACTGACAATCGTTAAGTGTGAGACAGATGAGGTGATTATCGTTCGAGCAGAATATTATTGTAAGATGCACATTATCTTTAAGAATAATTTATTTGCGTAACGACGGATTAAGAGACATAGTTAAATGAACAATGGTAGCCAGTCAGACAGCATTCTGTCAGTTACTCGATTCGAGACATTTTCTTCGATAGACTGCACTATTTACTTGTGAGTTGTGGTGTTAGCAGTTTTTTGTTTAATAATGATTATATCTTAAAAAAGGCTTCAAAATGTTCTTACATATGTATTAATTCCATTGTGTATTCCCAATTAATTCACTTCCTTTACTGTTCATTAGTATAATTAACAATTTAATTTAATAGTTCAGTAAACCACCTTAATCCATTCTTGTAAACTTGTCAAACTTCCCGAATGGGTAAACAAGCGATTGCTTTATTTCTCTTCTAGCTAATGGATTTTGAGATAATTTAAACAAATTTGTACTGACGATTGTTTGTTTTATTGAAGAAGAATAACAAATGAATACGGTGAATCGAAAATGAACTTGTGACGATCGTGAACATTTTTATTATACTGCCAAATAATCTGATTATAAGTAAGTTATTCGTAATTATTTTTTTTCTGTAACATAAAACAGTAAACAGTATATGAGTTTGCAGCCAAACTGGAATAATTTTAATAGTTTTAAAATTAAGAAAATATATTCATGTGTATTTGTGTTATTTGTAACGCCGAAGCAACTACCCACGTGACGGTGAAAAAATGGTCACTGACTGTATGTTTGCTTCCTTTTCCGTGCCGTTTAAGAGGGAAGGGCGAATGGGGTTCAACCGGTGCACGGTGCCACCCAAATCGAACCCACCCGGCAAAACCGATAGATCAACGGTGGATTTCAGCTCAAGTGCTTCGGTCGCGTTACCGGCCGACCGGGTGTGCAGATACCACACATTTTCGTAAGCTTTATTTACACGTACGCCGTAACGTGCCTGCGTGCAGACGGTGACAACGGTGACAAAGCTGTGATCAAACAATTTCACCCAAGGGTGGTATATAAAGCCGGCGACAATTGATCGTACTGCATCATTCACAGTACTTAGCGCATCGTGCGATCATCTGCCCACTCGGGAAGCCAGCCTTAATCGAACGGGTTCCAGCCCTGACAGTAGAAAACAGCAAACGGTATCAACGATGAAGCTGCTAATTGTGGTAGGTTGCACTGAGTTAAGGAAGTCCTGGACGAAACGACACCAAATTCTACTCTAATCGTACCAATGGTCGCCCTCTACCCAACAGTCCTTCGCTCTGTTTGTTCTGGCTGTGACGCTCGTGTCGGCGCTGCCAGCCGTCCAGGATGAGTCCATTCTCGGTGGGGACGTGTTCGAGGCGGAAGTAGACAGCTTCAACCCGCAAGATCCGCAGGCCTTCCTGAAGCTGAAGAAGTTGAAGAAACTGCTCTTCCTCGGTTAAATCCTGCTCCGGGTAGTTGTTTTGTTTTCTTACGAAGGAACTACGTGCTCAAGATGGATCATCACAATTCCGTACGCAGTGCAAAGTTCTTTAAGCCATTCATCCACTTCGTCTAGTGCCGTTCAACGCATCTCAGTACCATAGAATTATGCAGATGTTGAAGCAATGTTGTCCATTTTCACTGCAAGATGTCATACTGCCGGCGCACTTAGGGCCTTGAGAGTTTGTAATTAGTTACAATTTCACCCACCTTTATCATATGTTTTTTTTTAAATATACACTTTTATTTTGTTAGTGTTGTTGTTTATTTCTTAAAATCTAGTGTGAAAAAATTTATCATTTAAGTTCTTATTCCTTCGCTCCTTCTTTGGACATGCACCACAATTAGAGTACATCATGAGAACGATCACGATTCAATGTCGTCTGATGTTAGTTCCAATAATCCTTCGAGACTGTCTGTCGTATACTGTCTTAACAAGCTTAAGCGCAATCAGACGTGTTGCGACTGACTATGAATCACCGACTAAACCCTAGCTCAACGTATTCTGTTTACGGAGCGATCGTGCCTTATTCCACCTCTCTTTTGAAGATCAGCCAAGCTACTGTTTGTTCTTCTTCACGCTTGCCAGATAGTTCCCACCGTCTGCTTGTTTCATAACACTACGATTGGAACAGGCGACAGTTCAGAACGTTAGTCGCGAGTAACGGCCTCTAAACCGGTTCTAATACCTCAGACTGACGAATGCTAATAAGAGCTGCCCCCTTTTTAGAGTAAAAATGCGTTGACACACTCACAGGTCATTCACGCGATTCATTAATTTGAAATCGAAAAAAAAACCGCCATCTAGCGGTAAAAAGACTAAGTTTTATAGGCATTTATGTTACGTCTTTTGGCTGTCACACTAGTTTTTTTAAAGGAAAGTAATCGTTTTTATAATATTGATAACAATTCTAATATTTCCCATTCTAAGTATTAAGTAAGTGATATCTTACTTCTTTACTATCGTGGACGCTGACACCACAGGTGCGGTGTTAGACGATAGTCTGAAAGACACTGACCGTAGCAGTTGCTTGTCCCTGTCTATCTAGCATCCCATGCACTTTCGATGAGCCTTCTGAAACACTAGCCTTGTCCACCCTGTGACGATAGAACTGCTGGATGTTAGCAATAATAATTCCTCGCAAAATGTTTAAAGTACGATTAAAAAACCTTGTCAGTATCATCCAGAGACTAGAGCTATTCTTCCCAACAGAGCACTGTTGGGCATTTAGGGAAGTAATTTTCTGACACTAAGCCAACATCTTGATGTTGGTAACTTCACAGATATTTGATGCATAAGATTGAACGATCTGGTCTAGACATTCACTTTAAGTCATTCTTTCAAGATCACGTGACACGATCATTCTGTTCCAGTATAAACTTCAATAGACCACGCTTTATGGCTTTATTGAGATCTGAGATTTTTGAAAGTTCTAGTCATTTACTTTGCAAGATCTAGCCATAGAACTTTGCGAGAAGAACTTAATAAGCTCGTTCTTATTTGCTAGCGTCAGACACAGCTGAAGAGCTGATGTATTACAACTGTCCCGAGATCGATGTGTAATTGCCTGTTGTTGATCGTCATATTGTGATGCTTGAAGGCATATCAACTGTTTTATTCGATCTGCCAATGAGATTAGCTAATAAAGCTCGAATAATCGTGGTTTCGGTGATCCTGCTCCGGATTAGCCTTGAGCTTAAAGTAGATTTACTGATCAACCTCGAATTCATAAGGAAGTCATCAGAGCACCCTTAAAGATACAAGTAGTCTACATGGTATGTTGCAGTAGACCGTATTGGTTCTAGAGATTGGACAGCTCTAGATTAGCCTTGAGTTTAAAGTAGATGTACTGATCATTCTCGACTTCATCAAGAAATCGCCAGAGCACCCTTAAAACTACGTCATTGCTGGTCTCCATGATATGTTAGTTGGAGGAGATCAGTTTAAGTAATTAGCAAAGAGTAACAAATTAATTAAATTGTACTTTGACATTTCACATCAACAACGATATTGCAATCTTCCATATTAAAGCTTCTATCTGTCAGTCATTGTTTACAGCCTTTTAGATTGAGCAACTTATGCTTAGGATTTTATGCTAAGTAACTTAAGCGATGCTTAAAATGCAGTTCTCGCCTACGATACAAGCTGCTAAACCTTCTTGATGTAGCTCATGTAAAATGTATGAATCCAACGCCCAAAACCACAGATAGCTGCCAGTACCTTCCAAAATGCATGCCGCATGATCAATTTAATCGCTCCGCTTCTCGATATCCTAACAACCGGCGTCGGAAAGGGTCCAGTTTCATTCACGGTGGTCAATGCCAATGGTTATCGGGGTGCCCTTTACTGACGCTGCTGCATCTTTGGGGCGTAGCGGATGATAAATAGGTGGAAACGAGTCGCAAGCTGATAGGAAAAAACAGTAACCACAAATAAAATCCCCCAAAAAATAAGAAACCCCCCCGGACGCACTTTCGATTTCATTTGCATAGGAAATTTGCATACTTCACAGACGCGTGTAAATTAACTGGGGGTGACTGATTATGGTGATATGAGTTGGTGTAGCCCCCACCCATACTCCTCCCCCTGCCCCCGCATCCTAACATCCGAAAACTGGACAACCGAATACGGTATGATGTAGCCGTGTGGCTACCGAAGGTCATTGTCACCGATGTTGCAATGGCGCGGCCTCGCGGCAGTTCAGTGCCTCGTAAACCGTTGATCAATAGAAGCCGAAGGTTGGTGTTAGTTGTATGCTAATGGGTTTAGGGCCACCCAGCCGCCATAAAGTTGGGTAATCGTACCAAGCATGTAGACCCAGTTTTCACCGGTTTATTGCTCCTGTTTCGGGGCAGCTCGAAAACTCTGGACTGGCATACTTAAGAAGCATTAATTTTATTATATTTATCGTCGGAAATACAGCTTTCGGAGGGTGTTTTCGTTACCATGCAAATCCCCGCTGGGGATGCATTCCGCACCGTCCTTCAATCAACGATCAACACGATCGTTGATCGATGTCACACGTAGGATAACGTTAGCGTGCCAAAACATTGTAACGTTTCCTTTTACTGCACGTTTGTTGCGTTACGTGCATGGATGGAGGCACGCACTGTTTCATGCCGTACCGAACTACCGAACGGGACGATAAACTACTCCATGATGCGATGGATACGTGAACTGTCACACGCACGTGTCGGTGTACGGGCTGCATAATCAATCATAGCCTACTAGATGCGTATCGGTGACGTGTTGTCTGCTGCATCCTGATCGTATCCGTTAGATTGTTGACGGATGCTCTCAAAAACACTGGAGACTAAAATAGTATACAGTCGACCCTCACTGGTTGGAATTATCGATGGTTGGCACCTCAATAGTTGGGTTGCACTTCCCACTACCAACGAGGATGTTTTTTCAATTAACATGGCCTACTAAGCATGATTTTTTTTCTTTGCACAGTCAAGTCTCCCTAAGGTAGTATCTCTCAAAGCATCTACATTTGCGACAGTCCCTTCAATTGCAATACATTTTATGTCTCTCAAAGCTGCGAAATTTCCTCAACATCACTTTCTCTAAGCTGCACATGATATTTGTACACCAATGTCTCTCTTAAGTAGCCGTGTTTTGGTGTTTGCCACTGACAGCTCCCTATGGCTGTGTTTACAGAGCATGGTTGAAGCCTTTGATAAATAAAACGAGGTGTTACGTACTGTTTTCACCTTTTAGTTCAAAACTTCAGCTCTACATTTCAGAATAATTCATTATTCACGCATTTGATGCACCTATCCACGTGTAACCTTCAAAAAATCAGCAAACCAACATCAACCATTGGAATCTGTTTCCGACTACTTGACGCACGAGTGAACCTGAACTAGTTATCACTAGGAAGCACACCAGCTTGTTGTGCAGCTAGCCCCGGAAACAATCACTTTCTTGCAGACAATCATCATCATGCGCGATCGTCAGCAGTAACACAAACATTTCCTTACACTCCATGAGCACCCTGCCACCCTTCGTCAACCCGCCGGGTGGATACAGTAACGGTCCAATATGGACAAGATGATTCTACCCAGTCCCGCACTGCCGCTTCAAAATCCCGCATGATGCAGCAACAATTTGCCGCCCATCATCGTGTGGGCCTAAGTGTGTGAACAAAATATTTCCATCCGTCCAGCCGCCGTTAACAAATTGTCCATACCGGGTGTACGGAACAGCATTTACGCAAGCGAAGAGATGTGGACGATTGTGGACGTGACAATCAAACATCCTAAAAAAAAAAGAAAAGGAAGCACACACACGGCACAGCGTCTCTTTAAACACATGAACACACTTTTTGACGGAAGATTCTCTGCGGGAGGGGGAGTTTTTTTTCACACTTTTGTGTAAGTTTTTCTAATGACCCTCGATCGTCTCAATGCGATCGAGGTACCTGATCGAAAAGTGGTAAAGTACCACCGTTTACTTCCGAGTCGGTCCACCCCGATTGGTTTTTTTTTTTTTAGGAGGGAGGGTTCGTTGCTTTCCGGCATTGAAGTCGTTTGTTTACCGACGCGGCCAGCCGTCAAACGGGAAATGATAGTAATGAATCGAAATGATTTGTCTAGCGTGGCACAACGAAAATAAAAAAAAACCCTAAAAACGAACGAAAAGCCAAATCAACATAATTAAAAATTGATTTTATGCGTTTTTTTTTTACAATAAAAAACTATATTTTTTTTACAATAAAGAAGCCTTTTTGGGTGAGGTATTCTTTGGTGCGCTGTTTGTGTTTCAATTATTTTTTTTTAATTCAATCAATTGCTGCTGGAAGAGGTATGTTTAAATAATTACAATTTAAGCAAAAAATATCATAAAAAACGAATTTAGTTTAAGTTTATTATTATTGTTTATTATTTAAGTGCTTCTTCTTCACCTTCCACACTTCAGTACTTTAATGCAATAGTAGTAAATTGTGTACTTAAAGCACTACCAGACCCTGTAAGGTTGTTCAATCTCTCTTTGCGTTTATATTTCATCGTGGAAGAATTAAATTACGAAAACAATAAACAGCACCTCGTTAGTATTGGAAATAGTTTCATCTTTGCCGAATGAAATCGGACAAAAAAAAGTGTGTGATGGAAAGCATTTATTTAATACAAACAGTAAAGTAAATATGAAAAACCAAACAAACAAAGCGAAATTTTGAGAAATGCTAGATTTCAGCCTCTATAAACGGTTTATTAAAATCGTCGTCGGAAAGTTCCTACCGCATTCTACCCCACAAAAAAACGCGATCACGCACACACATTATTCCCATTCTTCCGCCCATGTTTGCGGTGCAAATATTAGCCAGAAGGCCATAAGGTTTTGTAGGAAAGTAAAAAGAGCCTCTTCGGGGCCCGAAACTCCCAAAAAATGCCCAAACTTCGAACGATGAAGTTCGGGACTGTAGCGACTACATATGCGACCGGGGCGCGTCTCAGTAGCGCAGGTGTGATAGATTTGCATTTTGTTGTGTTGTTTTGAAATTCCAATTCAAGATCCACCTCCCCCCAACCATCCCCTTCACCCTCCCACCCTCCCACGATACGTCACCCATTCGCTGCGATCGTCTATGTAAATGAATCCTGTTCATTCCGTTCGGCATCTCGGAAGCTTTACGGGATCTGCACGATCGTACTGCGCGCGTCGTGAGTTGTGACTTTTTGCGCCGTTCTGTTCTGGTGAAAAGCACTTCTTCCTGGTTGGTGACGTATGCAATGGGGGGGTGGAAAAAACCATCCGACCACATATGTTTTTAATATGCAACAGAGAGGATTCACGAACGACTATAAATACCTCCCATTCCGGATCAACTCAAATGACGCCATTTTTTTTTTGTTTTTTTGCATAAAACAATGGCGCAACAATGCTGAGGAAACATCATCGATCAGCTGCACACGCACAGCAATGATAAATGTGACACCTTTTCCAATGCCGACTGGTGACTGATTGACGTTCGAAGGAGGGGTAGGGGGGTGGTAGGGGGAGAGTTTCGGCACACAGGTCAACCGACCGTTCGGCTAAAATCGTTGAAGGCCCTTCAGACCGGCTTACCCGCCCGGGTAAGGTCATTGCAGGATGGTCACCGTTTAACGCCTCGATCCGACCAAACCGTGGGCCGCCATAACGACCGCACTGGGTGAAAATTTGTGCTGGGGCGGGAGATGTTACAAAAGAACGCGCCACGCACGCCACCTTATCAGCCGCTCGGATGCACGGCACAAACCCTTGGCATTGGGTTTGGCAGTGTAGCAACAGTGCGGCAACAGCCCATCCCGTGCCGTGACACACCCGAAACGGCAACATCCCCATCAGTGACGGTTCGTAGGGCAGCTCGAACAACTCGATCACCAATTGCTCGGGTAGGGGGAGGGGAGGCTTGTCACGATGGGGTTAAGTGTGTACAGAAGAAAAAAAAAACCGGGAACCACACACAGACCGACCGCCCGATAAGCAGGCTGACGTGAGTGTGTGTGAGAGAGCGAGCGAGAAGGCGAGCGAGAGAGCGAGGACGTTGGTACGCGGAACCACGGTACGGTGACGGTGCGCACCATCTCGCCACGGACCCACGGCCCATCTTGAAGGTGTACAGGTCGATTCGTGGCAGGGACCGGTAGATCCGAACAAAAGCAAACAGCAAGATTCACCACCGTGCGTCGCATCGCCGGTCGTTGATGGTGGAATCATATAAAAGTGGCGGGCAGGTCGACGATCAGCATCAAGTTGCGTTCAGCTCACCGCACGGTAGACAGTTCTTCGATCGCCGGATTCGCGTCCCAGTGTTGCCAAAAACCCAAAAAAAAACCCTCAACACCGCCTCAACATGAAATTCTTGATCATGGTACGTTACTGCACGATCGATCTGCGGGATATCTTCGTGGAGCACTGTGAACGAGTGATACAGAACAGTGAAGTGAAGCCGATTTTTTCGGCCCATTGTTAAGCGTTGCTGCAAAGGCGTTACCGATAAAAGCCCGCAAAATTTTGGCAAAAGCAAACCGTTCCGGGCAAATAGAAGAACAGAGTGTAGATGCCTCAGTGGGGAAGATTTTACTGGGGGCTTTCTGTCCAAAAGTCGCATCTCTTGGAGTGTTACTCTGCAGGTGTTGAAGATGTCCGAGTGCCATATCGAATGACATTCGGTAGACGGGTTTTTGTTTAGTGCGATCTTTAATGTCCTCAGAGTTGTTTTCCTGTGACAAGAAGTTGTTTCCAATGTAGTTCTCGATGGTGTTTCCAAAACACAGGAAACTCCCCAGAGTTTTTGCCCAACATAGACATAGATGATCATTTGAAGTGATTGGTTCGTTGAGTCTTGGTGCTCCGGAGGGTTAAGAACAGTTTGCGACTGGCATTTGTGATGCTCTTGAACGTTCCAAATGATGTGAAAATATTTGGCCAATTAACTTAATGTTTGAACCATTTCCTCGGGAAGAATTTCTTTGCAAAAAAGCTAATCTGTCCGTTTGTTTTGCTTTCCCACAGACTATCTGCCTGTTCGTGCTGGCCTTCGCCCTGGTGTCGGCCGTCCCAGCAGTGCAGGACGAGGGTATCTTCGGTGCCGATGGAGCTGCGGACGAAACCCTGAACGTCCAGGACCCGCAGGCCTTCCTGCTGAAGAAGCTGCTGCTCAAGAAGAAATTGCTACTGCTCGGTTAAGAAACGTCAAACTCGTCCAGTCCACCCCTCCCCCCCTCCACCCCCACGTTCTCTTCTAATAGTAATAAGTGTTCGGGAAAACAATGCTCACAACCTCCCTTCCCAATGACCCCGTCTCCACCGAAACCCCTGCTCTTGGACAGTGTCCCAAGTGTGGTTCTTTATTCGACGGTTGGACGCGCTGCACGAAACGAAGGACTACGACACGCGCCCCGTCAACCGGGATGCATAATGGCGTTGGTCATTTCGTGTCCGCATCGCTCCGGAAACCTCCCGAGAAAAGCCCCCCGGTAGTCTAGCAAACGAGCCAACCCCAGTCACGGCTCCAGCAGGGCGTCAAGAACCATGCGAAGAAAGAGAAAGGCACGGTGCAGAGGAGGGCAACTACTATTAAGGTGCAATATGTAGGATCTACGCTACAGCGAGTATGAGCGAAAGGAGTTTATTTTTATACGTAAATGATAGCCTGCGTCTGTGTGTGTGGTGTTTTTTTTTTTTTTGTAACTAGACCGCGCGCTATCAACCGGGCCCGCGAGAATCTACTTCAAACAAATGAAATAAAACAAACAAACAAACAAACAAAACAGTTGCCAATCGTTACATATTTGTCCGAAAATACTACCCAACAGGATCTTGGGGATATTCGGCATTGAGAGGTGCTAATTTGTTGGACCACGACTTTTTCCTACTTCAAACACAGCTGCTGCTGAGTTCTTCTCGGAAGATCTTTCTAGAAATTCGTTTGAGGCTGATGCAACACAGCCCGAAATAAAAATTCGGAACAATGCCGAAGACCATTACAAACTGTTTACATAACAAATTCTAATGTGATTATTTCATCTACAAAATTACGGTGATATGTTACCATCGTTAATAAGTTGGGGCTGTCTACACAAACTCTCGACTCTAATAATAAGCTACATAATGGCATTCATTCACCTGTGCCACGTGCCAGTTGAGTTGAATGGTTTCTGGTGTTTTTTTTTTTGGTATGTGCTTATTTCGGGGCTGAAGAAAAGTTCCCACCCAATCAATTAACGCATCAAAGCAAAGTGGCTTTGCTCACGCACACACCACCGCCCGCCGCCATTATCTTCTCTGTCGCAAACCGCATTTTGTTTGATAATTTTACCTTCCATGCTGAAACGAAAGTGAAATACCAAATGAGTGTGCTGGCTTAAGACCACCTCCCCACCTACTTACATCATTGACCCCACTTGGAGTGTTTTATTGACCCGAAGAGAGTTTTTTTTGCTGTTGTTATCGTCAAAGTAGATCAAAGTAGCCGGTGATCTACTTTTTTTGTTTTGCTTTTTTGACGCATGGAAATGAGAAACTCGATTAATGTTTTGTTCAATATTGTTTTTTATTACTACTTAAGAAGTTTAGTACAGCATGTTAACAAAACAATCGGATCTACTTGCTAAGAAAGGTGTCTATTTTATCGTCCACTTTAGACAAAAAATCTTCGAGAGACAAGTTACTGATAAAAAAAAACATAATTAAACGACTATTTTCCTCCTAATCAAATAATCTTACGGACGAGGACAGGAAAGTTATGTTAAATACAGTAAATAATTTTGCTTAATAGCTTTTGCATCAATGATGCTGCCGCAATAATGTCCGCCAATTAGTAAGTAATGTTCTTCAAACACGAGCGAGTGATGCAAATTGCCTACCAGCAGGCGTTTATCTTTCAATTTGCAACGTTTATTGTCTCATACATTTTAAATTAATGGGTCAACTATTCGTAGCCTAGTTTTGTTTAATTTTTGTTTTTTTTTAAGTAATAAAATGGAAAAAAAACATAAAATACAGTGAAGTCTAAAAAATAATTTAAACAACTTTCTTCCATCAATATATTGTCTTTTAGGCAAAAAGACTAGAGAAAAATATCATAATCATACTGCAATATTACCCCTAGAGCATTTATAACTTTGTAGAACTTTTAATAAATGTAATAAAAGCAATTCCAACAATGATATAAAACATATTTGAATTAAAAACATATCCACATTGCATTGTAATATTGAGGTGACAAAAGATAAATGTTAGAGCAAGAGGTTCACACAACAAGCGATAAGAGAGTTGTAAAGCGTCAAGTGATAAACATTACAACAGTGAGTAGATTAGCTTGTTAAAAATGTTTTTGTGACCACATTTATGCATCCATAGCCGGAACACTTTCAGAAACAAAATAAAAAAACCAAACATTGAGTAATACTAAACGATTATATTTATTTGTTATTGTGTCAGTAAAAACAAAATTTGTTCACAAAACGTTGACAAACATTTGGCAGAATGTGTTTTTGCGTTTTTTGTTTTCTTTTTTTGTGTGTGTTGAACGTAACGCTCACTTCAAGCGTGTGGAAAGCTCCGCCGCGCACGGTACTGCTGCCGTTCATCCCAAAAAGAGAAGCTTCTTGATTTGCCGCCATTTGAGAAAGGCTTGCGGGTCCTGCGGGTTGAAGGTGTCCGCCTGCTGCACCTCTAGCGACGGCCCGAACAGTGACTCGTCCTGTGAGGCGGGTAAGCTCAGGACGGCGGCAGTGAACAGCAAAACCGCCAACACAATCATCTGCAAAGCAGACACGAACGGGGGAAGCACATGTTAGCGACCGTAACTTTTTTCTGCAAAGAAACACCTCCAAAACTTACCGTAATTCTTGCGTTCATCGTGATAAACCCTTTGGTGACACAGGCGGGACGATCTTTCTTTTGCTCGCGCTAGTCGGACGTACACTTGCTCGGGTGCAACTGATTCCCTCCGTACGAGTCCTGACACTTTTTATACGTGCCGGGCCGAGAGAAGCCACACACCGGTAACGAAGGCGATCAAGAAGAAAAGATCGCTGCGCAATGCAGCGCTACGCAACGAAACCATCCCCCGACCAGCCCACGTGGAGAAGAAAGCACTCGAAGAAGGGATAAAACGAGTACTTAGCACGTATACTTGGACGTGGTTGCAGGGTGCACGTCATGGCAACTGTGGGTCCCTCTTGTCGGATTTTGACAGAATTTTATTAGATGGCACGATTGATGACATTTGCAGTAAACTTCTATGATTTGTTCTAGGTCTATATAACCCTCACAAATTTACTAAAGATTCACTAATTATTTGTCTAATTATTTTGTTGTCTTATCGACTAATTATTTCCTGTTGTGTTTACTTATCATGTCAACATTACTAAATGACCCTAATACTAATAGATAAATTAAATCGAACGTGTCACATTCATTCCACATGCCAAAGGGCGTAAAACAATTACCCCGTGCGAAAGAATCCCAACCCCTTCAGCTCAGTTGATCCCCAAATTCCTCCACCGGCACATCGGCACGGATTGATGGATTGCATTACGGTGGGAACTTATCGCATCGCAGCCACATAATACCCTTTGCTACCAGACGCGAGGAGAGAATGAAAGTGGAATTGATGATGGCACGCATATGTCTAAATCGCAAACCGGTCCCGGTTTTGCGTCCACCTGGCCAGGATCATCTAACAGTTGGCACGGTGCGGTGTTTGCCCTACTCTCAATATGGTTAGCACCTCACCGGGTTTTGCAGGTGGCGGGATTGTTTTTCCTCCCCCCCGTATCAATGGGGAGATGCTGGAACTTTCATGCTCGGGCGATCATTACGTCCAGTGCAAGCCATACACGGTGGTGAGTTACTTGATATTGGAGACAGTCACAGCCATTACGGGGTGCAAAGAACAGTCCAGAATTATTGGCAAATGCTTCTTTTAAAATATTTCATCATCGTTTAATTGAATTGTTATGTTGCGTTATAGGACTGTGTCAACTACTCGTGTTCTACTATTTGTTAGAATAAATTAAAAAGGGATAGACAACAATGACGTTTAGAAAGAAGCTATTTGTGAGTGATTTTCGAACAGTTTCAACATATTTGAATGGATTATTTACAAAGCATTCTGTAACAGATCATCTGGAATCCATCTGTAGCACCTCATCATTAAAAGTAGTGTTGGATGAATCTGATTCAGATTCGTGAATCAGAATTAATCTTTAAACAGAATTAATGAATCTGAATCTCCATTCCAAAGATTCAAGAATCCTCAGAGATTCATAAACCTCTAAAGAAACATGATTTTCAGATTTGTTTTTCATTTTGATTCTAAAATCACAATTTGTATACAACTGATATAAATTGAAGTATAAGTACAAGTTTAAGTTTAATAAAAACTTTCGTTATTTTGGGAACATTTTGGGAAAAAAGTTGTCTTAAAGTGATGTGAACATATTATTTCTTCGAAGTTTGAAGTACTTGCGTTTAAAATAATTTAATTATATTTCATACAATTACTATTAGCTATTACGGAATTCCTTTTAAAATAATTACAATTTTCATTAACACAAAATTAACACGTAGTATTTAACTACAGCGAACTCTGCTAAGGGTAACACAAAGTGGTGTATACATAATATAAACTAAAATAACTACTAAACACAAAAGGCGGCTCGATTGCATCTTTTATAAAAATCAGAAACAAAACGAATAAAAATTACCCTTAAGCCATGTTTCCGGGGGGATCATTGAATCGGTGAGAATTCATGAATTTTTGCGTATATAGTCGAAAGAAAACCGTGAAAAGATTAAATAAGTATTGTTTACTATTGCTTTTGTGGGCAAAATCTCACATTTTTCACGGTTAAGTATATTACTAGTAGTAAACACACACCCCTGTCAAGTGGTTGTCAGCTATTCAAAGCTGTTTATATTGCACATTTCAATTCTTTAAACCCATTCGCCACGATCGATCCCGTGTAGTGATTTACCAGACAGGGTATTTTCAATGTTACGTAAAATTCACCAAGTAAAAACGTATTTTAAAAGTAATTTGGGAACTTTTTTTGTCATTTAAACAAAAGTTTTTCCCCAATTGATGGGGTTTTCCCGACGAAAAAAAAAACCTCACATTAAAATACTAATACAAAGCAAACAGGACTGGTTTACCCATGACTGGCCATTTACATCACCGAACACGTGCACAGTTTACATTTCGTTTAACGCTGTCGCGATTTCGTTGCCATCTGCGGCAGGATGCGATAAGGCATGTTTCAGATAACAATACCATTCCTTCAACTGCCCACCAACTGGAACACGGCCCTCGGTGGATCTTGGTTGCCCGCGGTACGCTTCATCTGTCTTCGAGGATGTAACCTTTTTCCCCAAAACCGTGTCACCGAAACAAATGACCACCCATTTTGTTTCCCCTTTTGCTTTTGGGGTAGGATGACGTTCGGCCCTGTACGCTGCGAGGGTTACGCATAACGGGCAGCGGGCATGGCTTCCCACCCCCCCCTCCCCCCCTTGCTGATGCGGTAATCGCAGCGCAAATGCATCGAACGAAAAGAATTGGCCCTTATCTGATTGGCGGTGCGATCGTCGGCACAATCGGAGCACGCGGACCCGGCGGCCCGGCGTTACCGTTAGTGCGAACAATGTTGATTAGCAACGCGTCCTGCCCGGCCCTTCGCGTGTGCGCGGCCCAACGCTGCCGGACGGTCGGACGCACGCGTTCCCGGGTGTGAGCATGCCCGGCGCGCATACGGTGGGCACCGCTTATGTAAGCACCTGCGACCCGCGACAGAAAAGGTAACTAAAGATAAAGATTTACGCGACAACAGGCCACTCAGGTGGAGAAAGCGGGCGGGAATGGGGCGGGTAATGTGAGTCACGAACGGGTTGCCGGGAGGGGAGGTGTCACGTAGATCGTGAATGAGTTCATTCCATTTTTGTGCCACACTAGCGAACGCGGTGCAGCGCCAACGGTGGGCTGTGTGGGATGATGATGGTACGGAGCAGTTGTGTCCAGCCAATGGTCGATTGTAAAAACAATAAAACCTACCCCACAGTGGAGAAGCGCCGGCACAATCAGATGCAACGGATCTTCAGCAAACAAAGGGCAAAGCAAATGTTCATGGTCAGCGATCGAACGAGCGCTTCCCGGCGGGAAATTCCAATACCATCCAATCATCGCAAAATTCAATAAAGGCCCAACATTCCGAAAGTTCACCGAATGATGAATGAAACGCCCCGAAGACCTGACCTACGGTGGTAAAGCGATACGAATAAAACAAGCTGGGTGTGTGACAGCGTGCGGTCAGACGTACTTACCCGATTATTACCTAATACAGTCAGCTGCGAACCAATCGCGGCGGTGCGTAACAAGCATCAAAACTGAACGGCAATTATCCGCCAGCTCCGGTGGTCACACCACACTCCGGGCACATACAATTTTACATAAACTCCAATAACTCCAAACGCCAAGTGTGAGTTGGCGTAGCACAGGTTTGTAACCTCAGAAGTTCCAGAAGCATCCCAAATAGCCCATGGTAGTGAAAGATATCTGAAATGCTCGATCGTGCAATCGGATGCATATCTTTATTTATGTCGTGGAGTTTTTGGTAAAAATGAAATAGACAAACTCCACACCCGAATCTTGGATGTACAAGTGCAGTTCATCAATGCGACGAAGACATAGAACTTGTTTGCCGGAGGCTCTGACCGTGATAGGGTCCTCCTCGAGAGCAGCGAGTATCAGTTGACGATGGCGATCTTGAGGTTGCACAGGTGTTCTGCTACCTTGCTACGATCGTAACTTCGGATAACAACCTCACCAGCGTAATCAGCAGGCGCATCGTGGAGTCCACAAACGATCCAGAAGACTCCAACGAGCGGCAGGTGTTACGGACTATCTTTGTAAGTGGGGCATGTGGAGATGATTGAACCACAAAGGCTAGTTAAGCTGTTTGGCGGAGCAGACATCCTGACAGTGTCCCAGGCCAGAAGTATACAGGGCCCTTTGCTACCTCCAAGGGTCTGTGCCAAACGGATGGGCTAGCTTGTCTATAATTCAACCTAGCGCTGGAGAAAGCCTTCCGCGACTCGGTGGACTTCCTGGACCGTCTTCTATAAGTCAATCCACCTCGTGGAATACGCTCATGACATAGACATCATTCGTTTACGGCTCTTCTCCGGTAACGAATGCTTCCCAAAGGATTGAGTTGATGGTGGCACCACTAGCGACTTTGCTAACAAACCCTAACTTACGCAGGGGTGACGTACAAACAGTTGAGCGCACTTTCAAAGTCTTCCAAAATTTTACCTATCTTGGGTTAAAGGTCAGGACCGACAACAACATTGATGTTGTTACACATGAACTTTGTCCAAAACTGACGAATCGCTCTTTGAATCTTAGTGTTCGAGAGGAAGATGCCATGAAGGATTTTAAGCCCCCATATGTGTGGAAGGACAATGGAGGAGCCGCTACAATGACGAGCATGATCCGGTAGGCTGGTCACATCATGAGAATGACCGCGGATGACCCAACTCGTATTCTCGCCTAGGACAGGACCGATTTCTCAATAAGAAATATCAACAAACTATTTCTATTCCTCAATTTTATTTACTTACCTATCAGATGCTGGAATGATTTTGCGATCCTTGGTCTGCTGAAAATTGTACATCGTCTGTCCATCGATCATCTCAGAGTTTTCTGATGTATGTGCCATCCTTCTCAGCTTTAGTTTTACCAGCAGCTTGGCTTGAACTGTAGACTTAGTTGTACCATTCATAGAGCTCGTCTTGTTTTTGCCTCAATGGTTTGCGAGATTTCTTCTTGGGCGAACCTTCCATGACCTTCTCAAGCACCTCACCGACAAATAAGCAATCCACAAGAATCTTCTTTCACATTTCATCCAATTCTTTTCATAGTTTATATGAATTAATGTTTATTTTGGCTTACACGACTAGATATGCATCCCTGTGTGGTACGAATACTGTAGCGTTACTGCGCTTTGCTGCGCCGGTTACGGTACATACTGATGTACGCCGTGCTCAGCAGATTAAACACATTCATCCCGAACAGTCCTCCTATCGAGCCGACCACATTCGGGATGGGATAGACCTGCCACGGTCGATCCCAATCCAGCGGAGCAACCACCGACGCACCCCAGGCACCCAAAATTACACCGATGCAGTTGTTCTTAAGCAAATTTAGATAACTATTCGCAAGCGGGCTCTTCAATTCCAGCGTTTCCGATAGCAGCAGTTGATAGGTTTGCGATTGTCCAAGAAGCAACATGATCGGAAATATGGTTACAGTCGTCAGGGTCACTGCCAGGGAGAGCGTTTCTTCATACTGATCCAGTGGTGCGCCAACAACAACGCATATAAATGCATAGAAAAGTGTGGCCAGTGCGAACAGCACTACAGAACCGAACCATTCACTCCAGCGTGCTTTGGTGGCTTTGGCATTCGACGCTCCCGAGCCTCTTCCCGTCGAAGGTTGTGCGGTGGTTTTCGGTCCGGCTTCCAATTGAAATGTGCGCTTTATGTAGAGATGTTTTAATATCTCCGACAGTGGTAAAATTAGCAGCACGAAAGATGAACAGCACTTTCCCACATCGTAAAGCCGGTTGCTGTACAGCAAATAACCAAAAAACGACGAGTTCAGCGCAATCGACAGAACGCTGATGTTGATAAACATCTTCGACGCTATAATGCTTTGCTGCAGGGCGTCCATGTTCTTTACAAATTGCCTCTGAAATATAGCCAACATAGTTAATGAAACTTGCAAAACTTTTAATTAAAATTCATGCTCTTACTTACGCTACATTCGGGAAAAGTGTATCAGCAAAATATCAGGTGAAATCCAGCTCACAAAACTTTTGTTTATGTTTAAGCGTCTGACGTTTCTGCATTTGTTTGCCGAAACGTCTTACGTCTGATGGGCAAGTAATGTCGTACCCAAGCAGCAAACATTAGTCGGTGACTACACATGGCAAACAAAGGGGTTTTGTGAAAAATGCAGGGCTCGTCGTTAAAGTGAAAACATGAAACCACCCTTTTCCTCGACTTCTAGCTAATAAAAATTAATTATACCGAAAACTATAGAAAAGCAAACTAAATTCTCTTGCTAATGCTACACCAATGCGAGAGATGGTGATATGTTGCAAATCCAAACCGCATACCCACCTTTCGACAAGTGCACCGCGCAAACATTGATTACCAACCATTCGCGTGACCAGCCAGCCTCTTTATTCAGCTCGTACAGGGGGAAAAGAAACACTCAATTAGATAGATTTCATTGATTCAGTCTGTATTGTAGCGCCAATTTCATTATTTGATTCGTCATTATTCTATCATTAGTCATTCAGATTATACGTCATTCCTTACTCCCAAACACAAAGATGGATAGTGTGTAGCATTCGAATCGATTCGCTCCATTCCGTATTCCAGAGATCACGTAGTGTGTATATATGTGTTTATGTGTGAGTGGTTCTGTGTGCAAGCGCGATATGAATCGCTTCCATTTTTCATCTGGTCATATGCATATTGTGCATTTATATCAATTTACAGCAAGCACACGTTGCATTTGCAAGTCATTGATGCGTCCGATTCAGAGTTGGTATGTTGTAGGTGTTTACTATCGTCTGACAATGGTTATCAGTTGAATGAAAACGAAAACCTTTCTAGAATATTTCCCAAAGACGTACGACGCACACATTTAAACATAAAAGATAGGCAGTGATCCTCCACCTTGACGCGTTTGACAAATACCCCTTCAACCAGCGAGGAGTGTTGTCATTCTATTCCGTGGGTCATGAACTATGTCAGATTTCATCACCAGCAGCCCATTGTACTGTCACAAAGACAAGCCCTGTGACGGATTTCCGTCATCAGTGACGAGAATCTGTCAACATGATACCGACACTTTACGCAATGCCGGCCCCCACATCCGCAGGGACACAGAGATAAAACACGACAAAAGGAAAACAGAGCAACTTCTCTCGTCAGCCAGTTATTAGCAAACATATACTTAAGGCTCGTTGTCACCGGACACACTTGATCTACCCCTGACTCTCTGTCTCTCTCGTACAAACAACAAAAATGGCCATTCGCTCATGGTGTGGTTTGAATTAAGTATTTTAAATTTGTATTTGTTTGCTTCTTCCGCTTGTCTTTATGTATGAAAAATGTGTTTATTTTTTATGTACGATACTATCTCGAGTTTATGTATCATGCATATGCGTATGGTATGTTATGCGCGAGTTATAAACGTAAAATGGAACCATTCCTTCCGTATAAGAGATCAACGGACACCGATGATCAGCTGACACTAAATATATTATGTCCTGCTTCCTCCTAACTGGCCTCTCGCTACATCTTTCTCTGTCACCTGTCATGCTCTCTGTCGCCCATACATACTGTTTTTAATCGCTTCGATCTGCTGCATTTTTGCCGTTTTCCTCTTTTTTGTTGTCCTTTCCATCGGTCCGTATGTATGTTTGTGTGTTGGTGTATGTGTGTGATTTTTATCGTTTGTGTTCCGTTTTTTTTGGATGTGTGTGTTTTTGTGGCTGTGTTTTGTTTATTATTGGAAAGAATCTATCGAAAACACACTACCACATGTTTTTTTTACATTATTATAGCGCTCTCTCTGCTGTCTGTCCCACTGCTCTAGCTCTTGCTATTTTCCCTTTGCTCTCACGACTTTAATTCGGCCCAGTCCAATAAGTGGACGACGAATAGGCTTGCTGCTTGCTGCCAGTCTTTCCCTGGTTGTTAGTCTGTGGTCTTTGACCACTGCTGTTGGAATCCTTGGAATGGAAAAGAAAATGTGTTCATTATGCCCGTGGAATTGGGGGGTGTTCTATTTGCGGAGAACCGCATACACAACACAGTCATGTGCGTCACTTTACCTGATGCATGTTTTGATGCATATTGATATTGTGATGCGTAGCCATCGTTGGTATGTACGCCAGATGCTGCCCGTAGGGTTGTGCGGAAGTAGTTCCAGCCGTCTGTGTTCCGGCAATGTTGTACGGCGGCGGTGTTCCAGAATGGAACGATTGTTTGTCATACTGTAACAAATGAAGAAAACACAATAATGAATTGTCGAGAATTCTGTACCGGAAGGACACCTTCCGTCGCCAAACGCTACTTACATTGACTTTGTTAATTGCCACATGATTTTTCCCATACATTGACGGTGCCATGTCAGATCCACTGCCAGTGCCGGACTGTGGATTGGCCACCGTTTGACCCTTCGATTGCTGCTGTCCCACGATCGACGCTTGGTATGCATTCTTGTTGTAGTCCTGCCCCGATTGGCCGAGCGTATCGTACCCGGTTGCCGAACCATATCCTCCCGTATTATACGCAGGCTTCTGGAACTGACCGCCGGATGTTGCCGCGTTTGTGGGCATCTGTTGCTGTTGGTGAGGACGATGTTTATGGATGATGGATGGTAATTTGTTTTTGACAAGTAGGTGTAATTTTGATTTGGTGTGTGCAATTCGAATCGATTTTACGGTCGGGATCGGGGATTTTGGAAGATAATTCGTAATAGGATGAAATGGAGGAATTTGATATTGTGTTTTTTTTCCACGGTTCCATCATATCCGGATTGATGGCGGGCATCACATTCGTTGATATACGGAGGGCGTGTTTCCGTTGGCGGTGTTGGTTGGCAGAGATGAAGTGGTAGGAAGTTGTTTGGTGGATGATGGAGAAACATGCAAAAAAGATACAAAACGGTCAACATTTCTACATTCATATGCGCAATAGCGTACATTACTATGAGCTAAATTCTACTAACAGGATAGACAGGTGTGCCATATTGGAAGCTGCTGGCCGGCATCATATTGCCGCCGTAAAAATAAGCGTATGGCAGGTTCAACATAGGACCACCAGACCCTGTTTGTTGGGACAAGGAACTGGGAACATTACTAACAGGTGACGAGTTGTTGTCGGTTCGCGTGAACCGACCATCGGACATGGTCGAGTACGCGACGGAACCGAGGTTCGCATCGCGTACACCGGCCGCGCCGAGACTCGTAGGCGTCTGGTAGTTGATGTCGTAAAAGCCAGGCACATGCGGCAGACGCTGCTGCATCAGCTGCAGATCCTCGTACGAATAGACGGCGGCCTGCTGATAGAATGGCATTCCCGGTGCCTGAATGTACGGATTAACCAACGGCATGTTGGTGACCACACCGGTGCCGCTAGTGCTACTGCTGCTTTTCGCTGCAAAAAGAAAGAAAAGCGTGAGACATTCAATTCCGCACGAACAGGGCACTGTTAAACTATTCCTCACACGTACTTGTCGTGGATACCACGGAACTGATGGGCAGCGAAGACGAACTGGTTACATTATTGTTGGAATTATTCGTACTACTGTTCGAAACCGTACTGGATGCCACACTGCAACAAGAAAGTACAACACAAAACACATGAGAAACAAGTTTTCCACTCACTTACGGCCATGTCACACATACTAACGTCCTGGGAACATAATTACTAACAACAAATAAAAAAAGGTCTTTATAAAAAAAACATAGTACAAACGTTTGAAGAAGCTATGTAAATTAAAAACAAATTATTTCTCTATTCACTATAATGAAGCAACATAAATTAATTGTAAAAATGCTTAATTTAAATAATATTTGACAATTCGTGCAGGTTTTTGCTTATGTTTTTAAATATTTAAATAAATGTAAGGTACGAGACATTGTGCAAAAACTGACACGCAAAAAATCTCAGCCGATATATGTAGAAAAAAAAAACATAGAAAAACAAATAAACGGAAAAAGAATCGACAAATGACGGGTTTTGCACAAAAAATTGATGAATGTGAGCGGAATAAAAGCGTCTTACAGATAGTAAATGTGTTATACATTGGTGAACAGCGTAAAACATTGCTTTAAGGTCGAAAATCAAACAGAAACGAGAGAAAACAGAATATGCACCCACATGGATTGTAATAGCACATTAATATAAAATTTAAAAAAAACCGTTATTGTTGAAGGGACAACAACACAAACCTACCTTTCGAATGGCGTTGAAACCACCGGCGTGTCCTTCAGTTTCGACGAGCTAAAATTACTACCATACTGGCCGGATGTAGTGTTTGTGCTTCCGGAATACCTAGAGGGGGGGGTTCGAGTGGTTGTAGTGAAGGAAGCGATTATGTTTTCGTCGGGGAACTCAAAGCATTTGGAATGGGTTTGTGTTTCGTTGCGTTTTGCAAACGTTTTTTGATTGTTTAGAATTTTTGCTCTTTTTTCGCTCTCAATATTATAGAATGATAGCAAAAGGAAACGAAATATTTTGTGTGTTTGCCAATCAAAAGTGAACACGACCATGACACGATACATGAAGCAAATAATTAGAGAAGCAATAAATGTACGTTCACCATGGACATAATAAAAAAAAGTTGGTTAAATGGGAAAGATGAATGATAAATGTTGCAAAAGCATCCCCTTCCTTCGAAAGTTATGATGGTGGCGGTGTGTTTAAAATTAAACACGCTCCAAACATGTTTACAAAGCATAAAATATACAACCGAAAAGAGGCATTCAATATAAATCGATCACGAGATATATGATGTATGGATCAGTTTGGTTAAATGCCACACAGTTTACCTGATACAGCAGAGTAACGTATGTGCGCAAAGTAATGTTCAGCATGACATGGAAAAGGGTTTTAACTACTAACAGCAAAACGTCTAGAATAATCCTTTTACTATTAAATGACATCCATCTGCGCTGGCCGATTGATTTACCAGCATACAGGCAACAAATAGAAGGACAAACAATATATATCCGTAAACTCAGGGGCGTGAGTTGATCAACCGGGTAAGCTATTTACAAACAAACACACACACACAGGCATACCATACCGTGTTCGAGACTTATCCAAAGAAGAAAAAAGAATAGCCAGTGCTTAACAGTATGATTTAACCCACGTCACATCTTCACAAAGCAACACACAAAAACAAAGCTCGTTTAGTTCCTACACGCCACCAATAACCCAAAGCTACCCAACTTACCCTGTGTTGCCGCTGAGTCCGGCATTACCGTACACGTTCTGCGAACTGTTCTGATAGTTCTGCTGTGACGGGAAGGCAGACGACGTCTGGCTCACAGGATACTGGCTGGACAGGTAGCCACCGGAATTATTGTTCGAGCTGCTCGACCAGAATCGACGGCGGCGACGCACGTACACAAATAAAACATTGAATAAGAGGCATTGCATTGTTGTTAGATTCAAACAATAGGAATTTCCATTCGTTTCGTTGTTTAGAAAAGGGGCAGAAGGGACTTAAGTTTTGAGGACACTGATGTCAAACTGGTAGCGACACGCGAGGGAGTGGGGGTCGATCGAACAGTCTCTTATTTCACTCACCTGCTGTTCACGGCGTTGTTGTTGACCGGCAGGTTCGATTGATTCGAAACACCGCCGACGGAGTTGCCCGTGTTGTTGTTCGGTACAACGTTGTTGGTCACGCTACTACTGGGCGGCTGGTAGGCATTCACATTACCCTGGTTGTACGAACCGTAGTTATTCGTCGATGGAGGATAGGCGTTTGTAACCTGAATTGCGGGGAAACAAAAACACATGTGTTTGTTAATAGGCGATAACAGAACTTCTCTTCTCATTTAACATTCTTTGCAAGAAGTTTACATGACAGTTTTAAAGAATTTCTTCAAGAAATTGCTCCAGTCAGGTTGTTTGGCATAACAGGCTTTAGACTGATACATGATGCTTTCAATTCCTTGCACAAAATTTTCTCGATTTAGATGTAAGGCTTAAACTCAACCCGATTAACACTATTATATGCACAGAGACTAGCCATTTCGAATGGTCTTCTTCCTTGTAACCTCATTAGTAATAATCATTACTAAAAAAAAAATAATTGATAGTTGTAGTGTTCTTACCTGGTTACTAGAATAACCCATGTTGTTGTACGCTTGTGGCGCACCGGTAGGAGGATACGACTGCGCTTTATTCGTTTGTGTTGACGAGTAAGGTGCGTTCTGGTATCCACCGGTCAGGGCCGTATTTGTACCAGCCGATTGACCGTACGGATCCGATTTCGTCAGCTGATCCAACGCTGTTAAAGTAAAAAAGGCCAATATTATAATAAATTCCCTATTGCTTATATAATTAGAATCGTATGTCAAATGGATTCTTACCCGCAGCCGCATTGCTCATGGAGTTTACACCCGCACTGACGGACGTGGACACCGATCCGGCTGCATTGTTACGCTGCGAGTAACTGTTGGTAAGCGCATCGTTCTGGGCCGAAAGCGCTTCCGCTGCACCCTGTCCCGGCATAATCTGTGACGATGCCAAACCGGGTGCCACGGGCAGGTTGGACGGTTTGGGCTGCAAATTGTTCGGCACTACAACACTACCCGCTACAACACCGCCGCCAACCTTCGACTGATAATCGTTCACATCCGGTTGCTGGACGGCTTGCTGCGGGGTTTGCGAAACGACCTGTTGCTGTTGCTGCTGCTGCTGCTGCAACTGATTTTGCGTTGGCTGGGGCTGCACGCCGACCGTTGCCTGCGGTACCTGCGTTCCCTGCTGCTGCTGCACGGTCTGGGTTTGGGACGCCTGTGGCTGGCCGACGGATTGTGTCGCTTGCGACACTACTGAAGTTTGGCCAGTTGAAGACGATTGATCCATCACGACACCGCCACCGCTGCCTCCAGAGGAATTGAACTTATCTGACACCACTGCGTCGAACGAATCGTCCGCACCAAAATCGAGGCCACCGAACTGCACATCCAGGTAGCCAATATTGTTCATATTGTCGCCCGGCATTTCGACAGCACTGGATGGAATCTTCGATGGTGGCGGTACCCTTGCCCGTTGCTGCCGCCGCACCGGCGGTTGCTGGGTTGCCGCAGCCGCGTAACTGGTCGGCGCCCCTGCAGTCGCCTCGTTCGTTCCCCCAACGTAAGCGGTCGGATATTGCACGGAATTAGATTGGGGCGGTTGGGCCTGTTGCGCTTGCGGGACCGACGTAGGTTGCTGCTGGGACGGTACCGCACTCGCCTGCGACTGCTGCTGGAAACCGACGGCGCTCGACGTTGGCTGGAGATTGGAATTCTGAGATGATAATGTGCTAAAATACTGACTTTGTTCTGCCGAAAGGGATGAGGACGTGTTCATCGGTGGCATATCGAGCGCCTGCCGCAGGTGCTGTGCGGCGGTTGACGCGTTCGGTGTGCCGGCATGCAGATCCGAATACTGAGGCACAACGCCAGCGACACCGGTGCCGGCGCCGGCACCACCACCAGCTGCAACCGCAGCAGTTGCCGTACTCGACACGACGGTCGTGCTGTACTGCTGCACTAGCTCTGTATCTTTAGGCGGTGGTGGATTTAGTACTTGCTGCTCCAGCCCCGGAGGTGCCGCCAGTTCCGTAACATCTAAAAAAAAAAGAGGAAATTGATCATATATTAAGTTAAATGACCATTGCTTATATTATAATTTGCAAACATTGCGCCACTCACTGGAACCCGCCGTTGATACACCTGTCTGCGTGGATTGCTGCGACTGCTGCTGCTGTGCGCCTGTGGCAGTAGACGGACCCGTTCCAGAAGTGCTGCTTGCGGTAAAAACTTTGGTATCCGACAACGAACCTGTATACTCCTCGTTGTCCCAGTCGCCCCACGTATCGGTGAACGCCGAACATTCTTCCGGTTTGAGATCGTTTGCGTTTGCCGGTGTCGTCACCGGTTCCCACGAGTCGATCTCCTGATGATCGTTGTTCATCATCCGCGAGCCTCGGTTCTGGTCCCGTGAGCCAGGTCCGCGAGTGCCAAGTCTTGGGCCACCACCACGACCACCTCGCGATCCATAGTTACCGCGACCTGGGCCACCCGGTCCGCCACCATCGCGACCACCCCGCATACGACCGCCGTCGCCTCCAGTCCGGTTACGATAGCCACCGCCTTCGCCGCCCTTATCGTACCCATTACGATCACGGTCCCTATCACGATCGCCACCGCCGTCACGATAGCCTCCCGCACGTCCACCACGACCAGGCCCACCGGCAGATCGTTGGTTGCCCGGACCGCCCCGATTGCCGCCACGGCGCTGTTGTTCCTTCAGATCCACATTGATGCCACCGAGCTGAACACCGCTGCCACCGCCACCAGTAACCGCTCCAACCGTGTCCCAGTCACCGTTGTCATCGCCATCTTTCTGCGCCGCCGCCTGAGATTTGCTCTTTTTCTTTTTGGACGTAGTCGCGAACGCACCAACCGGCAGCGTCTCTAGCAGAAAGATGACGGCCCGATCGAGATCGCTGTCACACTCCTGCAGGGCACAGCACACCTCCTCCTCCGACCGTTGGGTCGTTTCCATCAGGCTTTGGATTTTTTCCTGAATCTTCGGATCATCCATGCCGCTCTTGATGTCTGTGATCTGAGCAATGCGGATCTGTTCGGCGGTCGGTTGCTTTGCCTTTACCGCAGTGTGAGTAGCGGATGCACCACCGGTGCCGGTCCCAGCACCACCACCACCACCACCAGACGCTGCTCCTGTAGGTCCACCGGATTTTTCGTTGTTGGTGCCAGTAGTGCCACCGCCACTGCCAGTTTCCTTCTGCTGCTTTTCCTTTACATCAACAACCTTCGGTGCAGCGTTGTCTGTGCCCTTGTGGCCTCCGCTGCCCTTCTGTTTATGATGGTCGCCTCCTTTACCGCCGCCGACAGCAACCCCAGTTCCAGCTGACCCGTCATTTCCACTGACATTGTTCGTGGCCGAACCACCACCTTTCGGGTACTGCTGTGACTGGTTCTGTCCTTCGTCCTTGGCCAGATTTTCCTTGTTTTCATGATGTTTGGCCTTGGACTTGTTACGGCCACCGCCACCGCCGCCACCTCCAGAACGGGTTTGTGTACTCATCTCGCTATATGTACAGTATGTATTTACAAAGTAGCTGAAAAGTTATAACAAAAGAGAAAAGAAAACATTTTCATTAGATTAATTGCGAACTCTTTTACTGTTTGCCACTCTGCAAGCAAACTCAAGATTTGCTGCGGTATTGGTTAACGGGATTTCATCTCTGGTGGAATACACACGCTCGAACGAACACAACGACACGACGTCCGGAAGGTATATAGCAACAAAAACACACACCTGATGAATTTCCCTATGTTGCTATGATGAGCATAGAATATTTATGTAGCGAACTATCCTAAGCAACCTATTGTTCGCAAAAAAAAATGCTTTAATGTTGTTTCACATCATACCCATCCCCGCGCGTGCTTTCCCCTTTTTATCAATGATTACAGTAATTGTATCTGCTGCTTGAAAACACTCCAGCAACACCAACCTCTCAGCTCACACACGCCGTGCCTTTGTCTGTTTGATGACGAATGCGTCTCCGTACGAAACGTCGAAACTGGCTAGCCTCGTCAAAGATTGCAACAAAGTGCACCAAACTGTACAGGCGGCGGCTCTCGCGCAAAATATTAATGCACACAACGCGCTCTCATTGCTTCTCGCGCGGCGTTGATGATGATGATGTATTCCACTGCGCGCTGCTCCACTTCATGTGTTTTTCCTTTCTCTCTATCGAGATAACACACACAACATGTATCCATTTTGCTCCACATTATGTACGGCCAGCTTTAAACTGCTGCGTTCATCGCAAAACAATAAGAGCAACAGATTTTATGACAATTTTGGAGAAAAGAAATACTTTGCACATAATCGCAAGAATTGAACAGTCTGCTTGTCCTCATGGTTGACGTGCCTGAAACTACCTATTATCAACGTCAAGCCGCCTCGCTACATTGGACGTCTGGTTTCTTCTGATAGCTTAATAGCCTTGGCGATACTGACAACAAACGCTATGCTATGCTCCTAAATCTCAAATGAATAAATCCAGCTTCTATTCCGGAAATTAAACACTTTGCCCTAAATTAATGCCCACAAAGCGAAAAAAACACATAACCCTATCATATAAAAGCTCGCCTACTTTCGATGCATTTCTTGTTTTCCTTTCCATACATTGGTGTGAGGAAAATGATGTACCATTTACAAGTTAACGCAACGCATACCGGGGTAATGCACAACTCACGCAAACGCGCTGACTCGTTCATTCTACAATGGCTACAATGTGAAATAAGTTCATGACGGCAAACTTTCTGCGAGAAAAAGAGAACAAATCCCAAGGTAGCTGAGCTTCAGTGTTGGGGGGCTTGGAAATGCTAACACAGCGAAAGACCCTTTAAAGCTTTTAAGGGGGCGCAATGAAGGCGGTCGCTCTGTTATGCGACCTTTAAAAAAACAGCTTCCGTCCAAAATTTCATCCAAATCGCAAGCAAAAACGGGCACTATATTCTCTCATCATTCGCGCGTCCATCATCATCAGCGCGCCCCAACACTGCGGTCTCTTCGGTCCGTGGCCTTTTTTCTGTTGTGTACGGAAGCGTTTATCAATTGATACTGGAAGAGTAGGCTGGATCGATTCGGAGATGGTACGTTAGCTAAACCGTTTCCTTGGTGACACACAACTAGCGTTGATCTGAACAAACATCAATATCTCGTTGTCATTGCATCCGTTTTATAGACTACTTTTCGCTGCCACGTTAATTATCGATTGGTACAGGAGGAACATAGCACTCGATCGCCGCCCGGAAAGATGGATAAATGTCGGAACCCGACAGGGGCTAAATCGAACGCATCAACATGTCTCTCCATTGTTGCGCTCCATTCGTTCTCGAACTGACAATCATCTTGACACGCACACACTCTTGCACTCCCGTAACAGCGTAACATGCACACACTCGCACACACTCTCGCAGTGCCGTTGCAGAGTCGGACGTCCAGTCTAGCAGAGCCCCGCACGTTCTTCAATGGGCTGATTTTCCACCACAGTTCGTCGTAATGTTGCATTAAGAAGAAAGCGAACCTGGTCCATTCAATATCACACGCACGTAACCCGGTGAATGAGGTAGAAATTTTGGGGGATAATAGACAATCGGTCCCAAACAATCGGGTTCCCCTTTTGCATTTTCACACCATATTACAGCCATAGAAACCCCTTTTTTTTCTCCGTAGCAGGCTAACAAAGATTTTCCACACTTATGCACACACCACTCCTACTTGTAACGCCGGAACACACCATCGCGCACACGGTCATCTTGACATCTTGGTAAAAGGTTAATGAGAGCAGGCTATGTACAACCGGTCACTTCCGCTTTTTGCACCTTATTTCTCATTGCATCTTCCAAAATCAATGTGCTTCCGGTATGGTGCGTTTTACAGCGTATTTTACCGACCGCCAGCCATGCCCGAGTGCGGAAGAGGAAGCGCGGATCCCCAACACGGGAGAGGCAGAAAAGGCACGACATCGACGTGATTCACACTTCTTTTATCGCGGCGAATTCCACGAAATCCAATTCGGTAGGGGGTTTTCCTATGTCCAGCGACCATTAAAACCGGACGCTTCACATTGTCGCTTAACACAAGGAAGGAACAAAATGAAGAACCATGTGCCAAATTTCGCTTACTGCTGCTTGCTTGCCTGCTGCTTTTGCTGCTCACACCACTAATGCGTACGCTCTACTACCTCCGGCCGTCTGCTTCGGCGAACTAAAAACTATCCTTGTCGTTGTACAGGTTCAACGTCGCTCAAAAACCAGACGCCATTTGTAGAAATTTAAGTATGCGAAGTATCTCCTGCCAATCCGCGTGTGTGTGCGTGAGCTTTGGTTACCGCTTCAATGTGGAAGTGTGTGCGTGTGTTTTGGGGGCGAAACTATTTTCTTAATACTTTGGCTCTCTCGCAGCGCTACTAGAGGTGCCGCATGTTGCAAATCTCCAAATTTTGCCGGACTCTGCACCGAACATCACTCAAAAACCGCCCTCACATCGTTGATCATTTCATCACGTCATTGATTTATGCCGCCTGGTCGGAGGTCATCGGCATCGCCTGGGGCGGAATAGGTGCGTACTGTTTTACCGTTAATATGCAGTCAACCATTCGAGATCGCCGCTTTCGCTTAAAATCCGCAGTAATATCTCGTTCTATCCGCTTACTCTCAAAAAAACCCAACGCGTTGGCTTCGTACACACGCACACAATCGCACAGACGCATACTACACCCGGCAGACGACGCGCAGCCTGCACCAACTCACTCACACTCTCGTTCAATAGGTGCCCCACCATGGATAAATCTTAACGCACACACACTATTAACGGCTAGCGCGCGCACATCGTGTTACAAGGCACGAGAGAGAAAGAGAGCCGCTCGGCTAGAGCAAAAATCGTTCGCTCGTAACAGGGAGGGAAAAAACAAGAAGCAAAGAAGACATCCGAATGGAGGCAGTCCGAAACCAAATCGTTCGCTTAAAAACGGCGTTGTGAAAAGTGGACAAACGGAAAGTAATCACCGCTTGATACGTATCGTTTCGTCGCTAACTTCCACCAGATTCTAATTCCCTTTCAATACCGATTTTTCTCACCGTTCACGCGCACTAGTTCTTCTTGCTTGGATTGGGATTGAACCTGAAAACGCTGGTAGGTAAGGAAAACTTGCAGCCGTCAAATTGACAGCTCTGCAAAAAAGAAACCGACACCAGATCGCGATAGGAAAGGTGCTGCCATCGAGGTGTAGGGACGCCATGTTGAATTTTCATTTGACAGTGCAAAGAAACATTAATTCAAATTCATTGCGATTTCGTTGACGAATCGATGATAGAAATGCGGTGTTAATGACGATCTTGATTGGGATAAAGTTTAAACTGCCCGCGAACGTTATTCTGATGAAATATAAACCTGGAATCCGTCCAACTTCAAAGTCTTTAAAATTAAAATTCGTGCTAGTTAAATTCAATCACTCGCTTGGATGTATTTACACAGAAATCATTAACTTATCTATGATGGACTTCTGGATGTTGGAATACGATCGATTCCCATCTACATGAATCACGACACAAGAAAGTTGTTGCTGGAGTGCTTCAAGCATTGGTTCATGATGAATATGGTAGAATTTCAGCTAAAAGACAAAAAGTAAATCGTAATTACTATCCCTATTATTCAAGGAAACTAAAACTCTATACCTCCGTTTCGAACATAGTTCTTTGCCAACAGTCTGCGGTCATTTGGCCACAATTCCTTTGTGATAATTTCCTACGCCGACATACGGACTCCTCCGTGTCTATGAACAAAGCACTGCAATTTCGTATAATTAGAATAAAATAGCTTTCTGGACAGTTCTAAAATACTAACATTTTGGGTGTTATTAACAGCTGGTAGAAATTTTTCACATCATCAGCGTTGTTAGGAAAGTCTACTAAAATCCAACCACTTTCAAGACAATCCGGTTGCAGAAGTCGATGTTGCACAATCGACGTTACTAGCTCGGATGTGTGCACATTTTCCAGTGACCCGCAGCTGAGAGCTTTACCAAAGCCATCTAAATTTCGCTCATGTTGCGCAACTAGATCAGATACAGACACTGCAATGAACAATAATGAGTGGAGAGGTGAATCCTTTAAAATAACAAATTGATACCAAACTGTACCTAAACAAACGTTCAATTTCGTTGCTAGCCACTTCGCCACTCGATGTTTACCACAGCCAGGACGGCCCAGGAGTACAATTCGTTGCGCGTGTTTGATAACCGAATGGTGTGGTTCCATCTGAAGCAGTTTAGTGCGTTCGATGATATGTGTATGCAACTTCTGGAGTGGTTTGATATTTGTACTACGCAATGTCTGATGAAAATGGTAGTGTTTTTTCGCTTCACTTAAATATTTTCTATCGCCCAGCATGATAATATTTTTACCATGCATATTTAGTTGTTTGAGTCGATCGTTGAGCGTTTGAATAAATGTTTTCGTTCTTAGTGATTCTTCCAAACTGATCACGGGATAGTATCGATCACTTCGTTGAAATGCACGGAGAAAGGTTTCGGTGTCTGTAAATCAAGTTTGATAATGCTTATAAGTCTAGAACCATCTTCTCGGCTAAAACGGCTTACCAGCATTATCCGCAAGGCTTACGTACGTATTAATTTGGCAATACTTCTTCGAGATGGCGACAATGTGTTCGGCAGCATATTCTTCAATGTTGGCTGGTCGTTCTTTTTGCAACAGAATCATCAAATCCTGGATGAAAGGAAAATCCATAACGATAGGAGCTTTTGCCTAGCATTTCACAAATATTTCCGTATACTCACGAACATGATTTCAAATATGTGATATTTTTCGAAGTAAAGCATCAATTCTGTAGAATAGTACGTTAATCGGTATGAGTTACCCGTTTCGTCCAAAAATTTATCAATTAAAATATCCATTTTGCACCCGAGAATCACCTGAAAGGTAGAACGACGAAAATTATTCTAATGCATAAAACGGTGTCAATGCCTCGTCGATTACGAAACTTACCTGAACGGACATTAGTTTTTACGTCGCCAACAGTCCACTAACGATTGTTTAGCTGCAACTCTTTGCCGGAGATCGGCGTTTTTTATTTCTATCATCAGCTTCTCTTGTTTCTCCAATATGCGAGAGTTTCGTTTGTTTTCTGTCCGATTTTTGTTGGAAAAATGGTGTTCACTGCGAACAGGTTTCATGCTGGCCAGTTAATTTTTTAACTTTGGAAGCATGCCCGCTTGAATTCACGACAGGCAACGTTTACTTGGATCATTTACCATGCATGCGTTTGCGTGCTGTTATTTTTTGTTTGAAACAACATTGTCATCCACGCGGTTAAATTAATTGCACTTTTGTGAATTCAAATTGCGACGATGACGTAACGAGCGCGACTGTCATTTCAATGTTGTTTTCCTAGCCGGCACACGGATAGTTTCCTGCATAAAAAACAACACGAATAGTTGTGCTAAAATCTCTAATTGCTCCAAGTAAAAATGTCGCTAGCTCCGGCCAGTGGTACGGGAAGGTTTTGGGCACGATCGGCGAAAATAATACGCTTTGTACGTCAAGGATGCACCAACAGGCCCTTTTTCCACATCGTGGTAATGGAGGTAGGTGCTAACGCATTTCACCAATCCGCTACGGAACTCATCGACTGTAACCATATTTACAGCGCCGAAAAGACCAATATCAACCGGTTATCGAGCAAGTGGGCACCTATGATCCGATTCCGAACGAGCATAACGAGCAGTTGGTATCGTTTAATTACGAGCGCATTCGACATTGGCTTGGCAGTGGAGCGCACTTGTCGAAACCGGTGGCGGAACTGTTAGGTAACAAACACAGTTGCTAACATCCTCGACGTTTGGTTCCAGTCAATGAAACATCTTTTCACTTTTGTTTTAGGAATTGCTGGTTTGCTTCCAGTACACCCGCAAACCTATATGACTGCATGGAGAAACAGGCAAATGGCTGAGAAGCTGGCTCAGATTGAAGCTGTTAAAAATGCAGAACAAACAGAAAACACTACCAGCAGTTGAACATGATTCAGGTCAAAATCTACATGTTATTGCGCTTGTAGACAACCGTGTACCAAACAATTTGTATAGAGATAATGTTGGATATTCCTTGATGAAGGCAATGCTTGGCTATTTGAAAGCTGCGAAACGTAAAAATTGCACCGCATTTGAACCAGAAATGGATCCAACTTAGAATTTGCCGTACAAGTCCTCACGTCATTAGTAATAAACGAATATTAAAATACCTTAACGTGCAATTTGCAGTATTAGTTCCATCATTAAAAGAAACGAATATCTAAGCACCAAGACAGTTCCAACAGTGGCTCATGTTTCATAATCCCTGGTTGAACAACATTAATTCTCACTAATATCCCGTGTCAAGTGTGGTCGCCAAATTTAATTTCGGATCTATGTAGAGAAAGGGTCGTTATAAGAATAAAAATTACCACAGTCAGATGACTGAAAGCTTCGGAAACTACTTACTCACGCTTCCACCGTTAATAATCCACGCTACAACATCAACGGTTCGTGAAGTATTTTGTAATTTTTTAGTTACACAACCAAAATTAATCATTCCATTCTCTACCCAGTGAATACGCAACATTTCATCAACATCCATCTGTAATACAATAATGCGAGTAAAAAAAACGTGTTGTTTTTGATTGGTGATAAAATTCCATTCTTTTTCATGTTTTCTCTAATTTGCTGTTCATTGCTATTGAACACTTAAAATTAATTCTTGTAACTCATTCCTCTCGCGCGCTCTCTCTCTATCTCTCTCTCCCGCTCTACTATCATTTCACTATCAATGCACAATAAAGCTGCTGGGAAGCAAATAGGGGATCGATTTAAAAGCAAAACTTAAAATTGATTTCAAAAATCGTGTTGGACCGGTCTGTTAAGGATCGCTTCCAAATTACCAACAGAAACGAGGGTCGTAGAGAATTCAGCTAGGACTATTTTTCGTTCGCGTTATAGTAAATCAAAAACTACAATGGTGGCGGTTTACGATGGCGAATGATTTGTATAATTTTTCGTCTTTCTCAATACCCCAACTATGTTCATTTGCTAACAGTTTTCTTTTACTAATGTATGTCGCAAAGTTCGATCGTCCGTCATAGAAGGGGGTTGTGTTAGAAGAGGTCGGGAGGGTTCTTTATATCTATATGTGTTTGTGTGTGCTTAGTGTGTGATTGTTGTGTAAGTGTTGTTGGGAGTAGTGCAAGATATGCAAGTTAGGTTGATTTGACTTTCGAGATCATTTCTCCAGCCGTCTGCTTCAGCTTGTCCGTGGTGTCGCTGATGAAGTTGTCGGCAACTGCGATAGAAAGAGGGAAATTGCCCAATTAAAACAAACAAAAACTAAATAACCAAAGGACAAACGTCCAACGATAAAATGTACGCACCCTTTTCGTATTTCTTGAAGTATGGCTGAATAACCTTATGGTACATGATGGTGGAACCGTTGTTTTCCATCGGTACCATACACCATATGTGGAACAAGCACTGTAAAAAAAAAACACGAGAACGATCAGTATTCGCGGTTCGGAGAGCTGCGGGAAGCTTTACATGCGGTATACCTTCAGCAACCAGTAGAACGGGATGATCTGAACCAGGAAGAAGGAAAAGTGCTCAAATACCGAAAGCACACCGAACGTTACCCAGTACGTTAGCCATTTGGTGTCGTCCTCCTTAGTGCGGGTTTCAATGGCTTTCATCGAGATGTAGGCGGGATAGGCAACTCCAATCACGTTGCAGAGGATCTGTGCTCCATAGCCGAAGGCAAGGTACAGAATAACGACGGCCACGCCACCTGGAGAGGGATGAAACGATGGAAGAGTTCATCAACATTATGTTTTAATTGCAACTATTTGGTCTTCTACCTAAGTCATTTTTATTTACGTTTTAAAATATATATTATTATCGAAATTCTTCATGCTTAGTTGCGATAAACAGTGAAGTATTAGGGGCAATATTTTTAAAAGTCGTTGCTCACAAACACTTCTCGACAGAACCAGTAATCCCATACTCGAGAGGAGCTCGCATTTCTTACTGCGAAAGCGAATCATTATATTTTAAGATCAATTTTCATTTTCACGTGACATGGTGATGATATCCAATAGCAGCAGATTCGATTCAACGCAACCAAATCAAGCGCATCGCGTTGCGGTTGTGCAATTTTCTACGGCTTTATTAAGATCATTGCACCAACCATGGTCTTTCCCAACCAAAATCGTGACATTTACACACACACGCACACATGATGAAGGAAAGCGTTGGAAAAATCTCTCACACAATCAGAATTTGTTTGAATTTTCTCGACATTCGTGCATGCGCCAATTTTATGTGATCGAATATTCGGATTCGCCTGCCACGGTAGTCATGCCCGGCGGCATGACGGCGCGCTGTAAGTTGGACAGGGTTGGATCAATTCTAGCAGCAAACTCATTAGACAACACCGGACACGGATCAACGCGTCCCGATCTAATAAACTCCAATGTTCCGCGGTCGAATGGACCAAACCCCAAACGGTTATAAATAGTACGTCCTAGGTACCCTGGCTGCCACCGTCATATAAAGCATCACATCAAGCGCGTTGAGTGAGTGTTGTCTGCCCGCCCGGACCGGGGCATAATATGCGGCGATGAGTGAGGAAATACGACGAAGAATTGTGCGAGCGCACCGGTCGAACAAAATGAAATCGTTTTATCCTTGATCTTGCAAAATGTCTCGCCCAGCAGGCATGACAGTCGAACTGATTGATGGAAGATCTATCATCTATGACACCGAATTGTTGATTACCTAGTGCAATGTAGCCCGAGTTATCCTTCTGCGCGCCTGTCTCTGCTCCTTCATCGCGGCGTCCACTTTGTGCTGGCATGTTCACTCGTTGATTTCAACTAACTAACCACTAAATTACCGATCTACCAACCCAGTACTGATTCCAAAATGTGCTTAACGATATCACCGCAATTACCGGGTAGTTTGTCTATCTTAGAAGATCACAATTTTTCCTGAGTTAAGGGAAAACATTTAGTACCGAAAAAAAAACCCACTACAACCGTGTATAGAATGCTCCCGATCACTAAATGCTTTCCCGCTCGATCAGTCTTAGAGGTCGCCGTTGAATGCTGGGAGCTTTGTTTTAGGTTTTAACAAGTGATTTTAATTTTACTGACGACATGCGCATGATTACGCTACCACACCCCACACCGCACATCGTAACACAGGTCAGCGCTAAGTACACCGGACCCGGTTCATGAGGTGCTTCTTGGGGCCGTTGTTCCCCTGCGTTGCATTTTACTATTCTACGCCACGCTTGACAACACGTACGGGAGACAGATACAATCGCGACAAGAAGGAAGCAAGCCGAGCTGGTGGTAAAAAAACCACCATCCACACACCAGAAGGAAACGTGTCAAAAGACGAGCATTTGCTGATCATTAAAGCCAGTTGGCGACTGGTGCGCCTTCTTGGCCGAACCAGATTTCAAAGGCAAAAAGATTGGTTTCGCACAGCTGCTCTGCAGTTCGTCGGGGGAAAAAAAGAAATTAAACATACCATTATGAGCAGAACCACATGGGCGGGTAAGGTAAGCAGGCACTGTTGTAAGACACGATTTGGTGGGTTCTAATAATACAGTGACCTATGATCATAAGGCAAAATTCGTCGAAATTATGCCGTTGGGTTCGCTAGGGGAACTTAATAACGAAGATCTGCTCATGATCTGCTAACGATAATTGTTGTAATCGAAGGAGATATAGAGAATTGTAGACGAGAAGGTCATCTACGTGGCATTCAAGTAGAGCAATCGTCAAGGATAACAAGATCGCTTGAACAAGATCACTAATGGGTAAGGATGGGAGGACATTACAAAAAAGTTATCTACGATTAACTGTGTTTATTTTGGTAAGAATTTGTAGCTCTACATTTGAAGACTAGCCTCCACACAGACCCAATCTTCTTTAAGATATCCACCTGATTTGGATTAATATTGTACTGTATTAGAAACAAACCACTAACCACCGATCAGATCTTCACCATGCGGAAGATCTTGGAGAAGATGGCGGAACAGCAGCTACACTCCTTTCATCTCATGATCGACTTCAAGGCCGCATACGACCACAATGAGCTCTTTTGGAATCCCGGTCAAACTTACCAGACTAGTACGAATGACAATGACCAAATGTCACATGCCAGGTGATGTTGGATGGAAAACTCTCAGGGCCCTTTGCTACCACCAAGGGTCTGCGCCAAGGCGATACAGAGGGTCATCCGCAACTCGGAAGGTGGAAATTTCGGGGACCATCCTCAATAAGTCAATCCTACAGCGGATTAGACTCACCAGGCTCCGGTGGGTTGATCACGTCATGAGAATGGCACCGGATGACCCAGCCCGTAAAGTCCTTTTAGGTCGTCCACATGGACAGAGGACGCGTGTTAGGCCCAAATTGAGATGGAGTGATGGCATTTATGCGTCCTCCAGAAAGGCCGGGATAATGGATTGACAGACGGACACGCCTAGTGTTGTGCTGTGATGAACCTTTTGAGAAGAGTCATTGATATGAATCTTTAAGTGAGGAGTCATTAAACTCAGGATTCGACTCCCTGAAGATTAATTAACCCCTAGAGCAGTGGCTGATCATACACCTTTGAAATAGAGATTCACATTCATTCATTCAGTTCCATGAGTCTGAATCAGATTCACTCAACATGATCCACACGGGGTAGAGTATCAGACTTAACGACCTTTTTTTAAAGCTCGATGGTCCCCCAAAAAATAGTGTTTGGGAGTGTTTATACTTCAAAATTACAGAGTCGACTCTCTGTACTTTATTTATATTCAGCAATTGAGTCGACTTTTCGAACGCAAACAGTAATAGGGATTAAAAACAAACCTTTTATACGAAAATAGAAGGTATTTTCGGTCAATTTTTCACCTTTTTGCTTCGTTTTTGTGCTATATACTAACTCAGCTGTCAATCCTCGAATTCGCGTATAAGAGGAACCGCGTTTCTCGGTGAATGTCCCATATATGGACATCTGTGGTATGGACTTTACCTCAAATCCCAAAGAGATAGATAAAATCCATGTTACAAAAAAAGTGTGAAATTCCAATGTACGTCTTTCCGCGGTTTTTTTTTATTCACGTGAAAGGAATATTCATGAAGAAAGCTTTTATTTCATACCATTCGTTCCACATCTACATATGAAACACGGGTCGGAAAGCCTTTCACTGATGTTTGTTTGAATAAAAATACCACAACAACACATTTGGTTACTCTAGTTACGATCCACCCCACAAGATGCCGCGTTGGAAGAGGGAAAATATTACCCCAGTTCCCCACTGCCGAGAGGATCAAATGTTGTGCGTTTGATTCGCTACAGCTCGACAAGTTTAATTTCTTTTACGCCCGAATGATTTTCTCGCTTACAGGACGACGAAACGGACCGAAGCCCTGTTTTACAACAGTAACGATCAACTTACTAATTAACAAAAACTTTGCTGTACTGCACTATACGGTAGCGTATTCGTTAAATAAAAATTACCCTCATACGCTCAGAACAATTAATCCTGACTTATATACACGCACACATACACACAATATACGTCAGCCTATTGCGCATTGTCGGCGGGAGCATTGAGTGCAACGCGGATCACCCAAACGATCGGTCAAAGCAGGAATGTAAGCGTCGCCTCCTATTCGCATTCGGCAAAAAGGCCGCTTTTGCTTTTTATTACACACCGCCGGCACCTGCGACAGAGCATTTGGCATTATAATCGCAGGCATATGCACTCCGAAACAGCGGCGCGCCTAAAAATAACGCTCCTCATAAATCACTGCAGAATGAATGGCCGGTAAATTATGCACCACACGTTCGGCGAAAATTTTTTGGCTTTTTTTTTTGTTTTTGCAGAACGACTCACACACATCAAATTGATTAAAAGAGCTCACATCTGCATTCTTTTTTTTATTGTTGTATTGCTTAAAGTACACCTAATGCAAAGCACCCGCAGCAATCTACGATTATCTAATAATGGTTCGCTACACTTGAACTTGAAATTCAACAGACCCTCCCCTGCTCCGTATTAATCTCGCGCACACGTCCGATCTTCCCGTGATCCGCAAGCAACGGAAGATGCATCGTCAAGCGCATAGGGCTTTAAAGGTTCATTAAGAAGCCACTCATCCCGCAGCTGATTAAGCGTATGCCCTATCAACGCTACGCCCCCCATACGACCCCATGGCTTCCTCATTATCAATTTCAGTGCACTTTTGCGATAAGCGATCATGAATCGAGTGGTAGTGTTGGCTCTCGACTGCTCCTCCATCGGACACAACATTTCACTTTTAATTGGGCACACAACGCAGGCGCCACACCGCACGCACGCCCTCAAGCAACACCGTAATGCTCCGGTTCTTTTCCTTTTAGTTGTTTCTCGGGGGTTTGTGATTTATATAAGTTAAAGTTTGTTTTTCACGTTGACGTGGCTATCGGTGGTGTAAAATTTTCATTTTTGTTTCGTTCATCATCTTCGGAGACGTTGGTTTGGAAAGCGATTCGTTTACGGTGCAATGCGCTCGAAATGGAAAAGATTGTTTTACGCCTGGTACGTGTGTTGCCGAAGCGTGTAAATTGGGTCGTGTGTTTCATTCACTGTTTTGCAAGATGTTTAAAAACTTTCATTTAAATTCCACCTTCGTAATAGGAAATGGTGTGTGAAGGAGCTGCCCAACTTCGCGTGCAGATAGATAACAAAAAGCAATGATAACACCACACTAACACTGAACCGAACTTGATAAATTTTCTCCAGTTTTGCTCGTGTTGCTCTGTCGCGCTTAGTAAAATCTTGACACACTCTTTGTGACACTACAATATCGTCTAATTCCAGCACCGTACCGTGGCTAATTGAATGGTACGCGAATGGAATCGTCTTCCACGTGTGTTTGAGCACAATTTTTGATAAACTAAACCTTCGGTTGGCAACGGTTTGCGTTCACGGCAAAGAATCAACAAAGAACCTCAGCCGCCAATCCGTATCGGTCAGCTGCCCCCGTTACACATAAGCCCCGCACGAAGACACGATTACACACACACACGGTGAAGCACAGTTGATGTTTGGTTGGGGCCAGGTCGACTCACCCAATACATTTGGGCTCTGCGAACGATTCTTGCTGACGTTCTAGCGCGATCAACGATCGACTGAATGAGGGGGGATGAGGAACCTTGTTGTTGGCGGTAATTACAGTCGGTTCCATGGACAAAAAACCAAACCGGTCCGATATCAGCGCATAGCGGAATATGGCTGAGAGCCGCGTGCCTTTTGTCAGCCACGGTCTCAACACACATCTACACACAAAACCCCAAAGTTAAGGAGGTTGCGTGTTGGACCGCCCGGTGAATGATGCCGGTTTAATCAACATAAATGATTTATCATCAAATAACCAAATGTTTCCTCCATAAATGAAAGTAATATTTTAAACAACACGCTGCTTTCATTCAACATTTTAGTTACTTTTCTATAATTTGGGAATTATGTTATCATATAGTAAGTAGAATACACCCTCGGGTTTAGGAGGATGTGGCACAGTCTCTCCGTACGATTGAGACCCTCAATTATAGTTCCCGACCGAAAGGCTACGCACACAAATGCTTCCACGGGTCCAAGACTGGGGAACAGCTTACGATCAGTTTTTCACGCGATCACGAGCAACGTTAATTGTGTTGCAAAAGCTCCGCGTGTCGCATTGTTCTGTCTATAACGGGTTTAAACGTTTCCCAGCTACGTCACTGTTTTCCGTAGCAAGGTTGCAAAAAGTTCCAGCCAATACGTACGCACCGAGCGAATGCAACTGTACACACATACACCATCGGTTTTCAGCGACCCGCCTTGTTGTCAAGTGCAAACGCGCGACTCAATTCCGGAACAACTCGGAGGCCTAAAAGTGAGCGTGAAAAGTGAAAAAGATGATAAAGAGAATAAGAATTTTACAGCACAGATGCCCAAATGGAAATTGATTCAGCTTTCCTCTGTCGGCTTTGTATCGGTGGTAAACCAGATCGATTGAACGATTTGGCCTACACATGATGTGTGCCGATGAATCGCCGTCACCATCGCGTCACCGCCACGCATATTAACTTCGACCGACTTGTTCCGTCTCGTTGGCACAACGGATTTTGCTATCTGCTTATCAAGGTTGTTTCCTTTCAATGAGTTGGCTCCGCAAACACGTCACAGAGACTCGGGCGGCACGGCGTGAGTAGCATGCAGCAACGGAGCAAAATGGAGGGTTTGTACTGTGTGGCTGCCTGTGCGGTATCACCGCCAATCCGATCGCAGTTAATTACGCTGATGACTAACATGAGACGCACACCTTGTACCCGTTGTTGTGTATCGCGATTAAAACCGGAGCAAAAAAAAGCAATTCCTAAAACGGCATTTAGGACTGAATGTGTGTTTTTATGCATCGCTAAAAGGGTAAAAAAAACGAAGACGATCGGAACGGCGCCATTGCAAGTCTCACTGGCAAAGGTCGAAAGGTTTGGTTAACCTTCAATTAAATCATTCCTTAGCACGGCAATGCGTTCGAAACCACTGCAAGCCACATACTTAATTAAACAAATAAGAAAAATAGCCTTTTGTTTCAATAACTTGATTATAGGTATTGAGCAACATGTTTAGATTATAAAGGAACTCGTGGTTAAAGAATGATTATAATAAAATTTACCTTAAATTAATGAAACACAACTCATTTTGCGACAAAATCTGCCTCTCTAGCATTTTCGTATGGCCGTAATGTCATACAGGGCTTCCACAAGCCTTTGGCAAAACCGATCGATCCTAAGTGCCTACACACGGTAGCGATAGGTAGCCAGTGAGCATAGTGACGCCAGACAGCAAGTCGCCTCCAAGCGCATTAAAAAATGTATTAAGTTTTGATGGTGAATTATTGCTGCAAACTAGTATTCCTACTTTTCCTGATATTTTCGGATCATCGTGCATTGACGTCTCTATATAATGCAAGTGCATTTCGAACTCTTGAAGCTCTATGCAGTTCTTACGCAGCAGATGCATTGTTCTATGCGCAGCAAAACCTGTTTGTTTGTTGTGTCGTCGAAAGGCAAACTGCGATAGATTATCTAAACGGCAACTGCTGGCAATAAAAGCCATTTATAGACAAATTCTTCTTTGAACAGCGATAGCATTATCATTCACAAAATTCAATCTAAACACATCGCGCAAAACTTGTCTACGCCCCACGACACTGATGACAGCATCCCACAATCACAAGAACACATCATTAACAAGATTAAGCAGGTTTTTGCTGTAACGCATTTCGCGTTCCTACCCTGACATGGGCAGAATGAACGATTAGGTTCGCCGATGTTATGAAATACGGTTGCTTTTGATCCCTCTAGCCTCTGAACAGGGGACACGAATTTGGTTGCATGGTGTGTACCTTCAACGACAGTAAATGTGCCAGGAGTGACGCGTAAGGTTCTAGAAGATTACCCTTATCGCTGTCTGAAAGATTAGATAATGAGAAAAGTTTGCAGTGAAAGACCCGTCTCTAACGGAAATGCAACACTGCTTGGTCAAGTTGGTACATTGTTCTTTGATTCCACACATTAATGGAACGAAGTCGCAATGTCAAGGACGAAACGTGTGAGCATGGTCAAGTGCAAGTCTTCTGCTTCTTCTTCTTTGTGATAAGCTTCACACAGTTGAACACACCATGCTCAGATAACTAATACGGTGCTAGAAAAGTCGTTCCAAGACTACTCTTACCAATCTCGGGTTGCATTTAATGAACCCGAACAGGTTTGATGGACACTTTCTGTTTGGTGTAACGTCCTGTGTACCAGCCATTTTTGGCTTTTTGAACTTATTTTACCAAGTAAACGGATGGGATTTTGGACCGTTCCTGTCGTCTGAAGACCGGCACTGTTACCAATACACCATTGATGGTGGTGGACATTTTAGCACGTTAGAATCAGATAAGTTTTTACTAGATAAGTCAGCAAATACGTAAACGATCTCATAGAAAACAGAGGATGATTTACACGGTTACTTACGAAAAATATATTTCTTGTAGAACAGCTTAAACACCTTCACACGGCCGTGCGCATTTTGTGAAGTGTGTGCGACAAAAAACCATTAATATAATTTGCACGCGGAGTGAGCACCGTTTTTTTTTTTGTATGGCATCTAACCGTTTGTTGATTGTCCATTCGTCTGGCCCCGTCATTCGCGTATGTACGGAATGATGATGGCAGAACGTGGATGCATGTGAGCGTTACACAGAGACAATTTTCATCGGTTGTGTAACACACAATCCGGATGTATGCACCCCTTATGGTGGCCCCCCGTGTGTGTGTGTGTGACGATAATAATAATGATTATAAAGTCAAACAGGTACTGCCCGTAAACACAATACACCACCATCTACAGTGGCGGCGATGCGTTGTTGCTTCTGTTACTGCACCGGATCGATCCCCGCAATGCGAGCATCTGGATTGATTATTCTATTTCTATCATATCAAACAGCATTAGTGTGGTGCGATGATTTAAGTGGATGAATCTCTTCGCTTTGCCATGTGCGTACCCGGTTGCTACTGGTGCTGCATCAAGCACCCCGGAAAAATGCCATGTTAAACACTTTTGTTTTCCGGTAAGCCGGTGTTCAACTAGCACACAGTGTGCTGGCTCGCGTCCTAAAAATATCTTCGGAAATTCTGCTCCACCTCAAGGTACGTCATCCGGGCGACGGGCGACCCCCGCACCGGCGTTTGCCGTTTGTGGGACGGGTTTTTAGCTTGTGGGGAGTGCCCCGGCCACGGAGAGTGGAACCGCTGGGGAGGGGTTTTTTCGACGAGAATTTGCTTGATTACTACCACTACTTACCCAGAAATATGTATAGCCGGGGGACGTTCGTTTTCTCCTCGGCGAGCTTGAAGAACTGCGTCCATGGTTTCGACTCATCCTTCAGTGACGTCTCGATCGATCCTCGGATTTCTTCCACTTTGCTGGCCATGGCGAATATTTATGTGCTTTTCTTACTGCATTTGGGAAGGTCCGGCGACGCGTGGTGGCCGTTTTTTGAGGCACACATATCCCGCAAAGATGATGTAATGGCATTTATCGACAATTTGCCCCCAACACATCGTATCGGGTTCGAAGCACCGGCGAATTAACGTTGTCATCGTAACACCGATACCGGGGCAATGGGATGTTGATAGATACATACGGAAACGGGAAATGAAAGCAACAAGAAAGGTACGTTACCGGAGAGTGTCAATGAGTAAAGAAGCATGTGTAAAAAATAAATTAAGACCCCTTTCGATATGGCGTCACAAGGACTCCATATGCAAGGAATGTATGGTCGAAGCACATTATGCGACAAAAATAGTACATGATAGCGTTTAAACTGATTCAACGTTTTTTTATCGTTAAATGGCCAACATCCATTCAATAATTCAAAAATGCATCCCACACTCCCAAATGCAACAGAGCTAATGGGACGTGGCTGGGTGGTTATGCATTGTACAATGGAACCACAGCAACGCTCCTTCAAGGACACGGCTTGACAAAACGTTAACACTGACGCACCGCACCGCAAAGGACACGCAGATCGTAAATAACTAAATTTAGATCGCCGGGAACGCACTATAGTTAGGGAATGGTGAAAATTGCAACGCCAAGCAACAATAGGATGCACCGAAAGGTAATTGGTTGGATAAATTTACGCACTTGAGAGATTTCCCGCCGGCAAGTCTAACACCGTTTTACCACTGGCGCGCACACGAGAAAATGCGACCGCAACGGGATGAATTGATTCACGAAAATGGCGAATTTGTTGCCGATTTTGACAGCCGCACACATTTGACAGATGCGCTTCGTTTCGGGCTGGACCATACGGTGATGGGAGACAGATTGGTTCATTCGGAACAAACCTCAAGCGATGGAATGGTGAGGATTTTTCGAGTTTTACTGAGATATGAAAAAAAAAACTAGATGACTGAATTATTTGCTTCAGTTACGAATGCTTTTAAAACTCTAAATAAAACTGTAGGTGCAGTAATGGCGTAGACGTTTTGCAAAACGAGCGTTCAAAGATGGCTTCTCGAACAAGAAAATGTAGCGGCACGGTTTTTTTTACCATTTGGAACCAAACTGTCAAATGGAACACAGCCTTTGATTGTCACATTGGGATAAACAGTCACGGACGCAGCCTAATTTTTCATGTTGGCCTTTTTGAAATGCTGTTTTTCATCGTTTATAGTAAGATTCGTGATTTATGTGCTCTAATATTTGAACCGATGTGTATAAAAACTTTTTAACTTGTGCTCTTATGGTTTTTTTGTGATAATTGTTCAATAAACTGTCACGGGTAATGTATGCGAATTTGCGTAAGCCGATTGGTGTGCACAGCCGGTATGTTTTGTTGTGATCGTGGAACATTGAAAACATTAAACTCAGCTTGAAAATAGTTTTGCTGCAGCACTTGTTCAGCCCACAATTAAACGGATGCACCGGTTATCAGAAAACCATCTATTCGACATAGATGGAAGCGTTCTGGAAGGCGTGAGTAAATATGTTTTCTGTGTGTTTTGGTATGATTTAACACAGATAAATATACACCTTATCGCAGGGCGGTCAGATCTTGCGGATGGCATTATGTTTCAGCGTGCTCACCAAAACGCCGGTACGCATACGCAACATTCGACAAGGTCGTAAAAAACCTGGACTAGCAGCACAACATCTGGCCGGTGTGGAGCTGATGCGTGAGATCTGCCAAGGCCGGGTGCACAAAGCTGCACTCGGGTCAACGGAGATCGAATTTTACCCCGGACACATCGGACATGGACGGTTTGTCGGGCACATACAGACTGCAGGGTAAAATAAATGAGATCTAGAGCAAAGAGAACACCTTAATACATAATTCGATAACCATTTCAGAAGTATAGCCTTGTTGCTGCAAGCAGCACTACCCGTGGCCATATTTAGTGCCGGCCCAGTAACGCTGGATTTGCGTGGTGGTACAAACACGGATCTGGCACCACAGGTGGATTTCTTGACAGAAATATTTCGACCCAATATGGAACGATTTGGTGCCAGCTTTGATTTCGACCTGATGCGAAGGGGCTACTTCCCCAAGGGCGGAGGACAATGTGTGGTGGAAGTAAGGCCAGTACAATCACTACGCCCCATCAGTTTGGTAGAGGTGGGCACGGTGTGCAGATTCTTTGGATGGAGTTTCGTCGCTGGGGTATTACCGTTGAAGGTGATTTGAAGATCATAATGTTTCATTTTTGTAAGATCAAAATAACAGTCTACTGTAAACCTTTTTTGTTTTCAGATTGCACATGAAATGTCCAGTGGCGCAAAATCGATCCTCAACCAAATCGCCGGCAGCAGAGCAGACATTGAAGTTTATAAAGAAAGTGTAGACATGGCACCGGAGGGAAACTGTTCGGGTATCATGTGGGTAAACTGTCGGTCTAGCGTTCCACGCTTTGTAATGTAAACAAACCATCCCGGTCCTTTCTTTTGCACATGTAGTGTCGGCTGTGAAACGAGCACCGGAGCCATCCTTGGCGGTTCCGCACTCGGTGAGGCAAGGAAGAAAAGTTCGCAAAGTGGCGAAGAAGCAGCACGTGAAATTCATAGCGCCCTGTCGGCTGGTGCCTGTGTGGACCGACACGTGCAAGACATGATGGTTGTTCTAATGGCGCTGGCGGACGGGACGAGTCGCATTCGCACCGAACCATTGACGATGCACACCAAAACTGCAATCTATGTGACGGAGTTAATGACGAAGGTGCGTACACAATGTGTGGTCCTTTTGTATCGGAGTTGATAACAATCTGATCATATGGTTGCAGGCTAAATTTAACATAATTGAAGAAGACGGCCGAAATGTGATCATCGAATGCGTTGGCATCGGTCTGCGTAATGTAAATCTTCTTACTAATGCAAGAACGCACTGAGGCGCCAATTGCGAATCATTCCAATTCGGGTAAGTGTAGAGTAAAACATTAGGGTTTTAACGTAAAAGATGGTTGGGTTAAAATTTTATCTACATAAGAGGTTATTGTAAGCAGATCAATAAGCTTGTTACGAAGTTACACCACCATTATTTTTGAATGATGAATCCGTGTTAGTTTTTCATCGTTTAATTGACACCAGTCAGAGCCTTTTTAGCTTTCATGTTCGCTAAAATACATCACTTCTTGCACACCAATCATGATCATAACCGATTTGTGTTGTTGTTCGGGTCCAGAACCGTAGTGTACCTTGCTTGCAGGACATTAATTGATAAATAGTTTCTTAAAGAGCATTGTCTAACAAGCCCCTAGGATAAGTTATGTCAAATTTGTCCATCAATAGCTATTCTACTATCGCCTGTTCATATAGTCATTTAAAGCTTATTACTTATATTAAAGCCAGGCGATTTACCTATCAAAATTTGTTCAAACTATATCTAAAAACTTGAATGGCTCTAATCAAAATTGTATTTTGCAGGGATTTGAGTTATGAGGATTATAATTTGAAATGGAGTTAAGCCGATATATTTACGGAATTGTTATTATTAATATACCTTCACGAACAGTAGTGCATTGAGCAACAAGTTAAAATGTTAATTTCTCAGAATCCTTTTAATTTTTTGACTATTAAACTAATAAGAAAAAAATCCCATTTTCGGTCCTTGCAATTCTAATTTTATATCAGCAGACACTTAACTCCACCGGGCTGGAATTACGTTGCGTTATTTTAATTTCTAGTGTAAACGTACGTACTAATTACATATAGCCACCGCTACCAGCCGGCAGTTTCAATTGGGCAAACTCTGGGACGAAAACAGTCCACCTTTTCGGTGTTTTACTCAATACCAGGCTTACCGTCAAGGTACCGCTTGGCTAAGTTGTACCAAGAATTGATCAAGTAATGCCAGAGATCATTAATACAACTCGTAAACCTTGCGCGGTCTGTTTTAAATATTAATATTCTGATGCAGACTAACACGGTCCTCGTGTATCAAAATGAGGACCTAAGAAGTAGTCGTATTGACGCTTCTACACTGTTTTAGACATTAAATTTCTACCTTCTAGGACGCTTTTAGGTCGGGCAATAAAGTCTATGAATGACTCACCAATGTCTGTTCGCTCTACCGATTCAATACTCAAACCATCCACTTGATTATGTTTAAATACATTGAGAGGCACAGGCCCGAAAGAATTAAATCTTGCGAATTATCGATATGCATGGGACATTTGTATCTAACCTGTCACTGAGCTATTAGACCAATGCCTATCACATCGTGTAGACACGCATATTGGAGTGTAAAATTTGAACTTTTAGCACTTTAATGCCTGTACTTACTTGTGTTGTATCTACTAGACTTCAGGTCATCTGGTCATCAATATATGAATGCTCCTCGTCCTAGCTCATGAGATCATTCGACCAGTGTCTCGTCGTCCCACTGGTCCTTTCGGACTATCGCACACACACAAAAAAAAACTGTCGATGCAACCGATGCAAGCCGTGAAAGGTTAGTGTGGATGTTCTCTCTCTCTCTCCCTCTTCAACACCCGCTCCCCCAACCATCGCGGTCGAACTCGAATGATCGACCGTCGAGCCGTCAACGTGTCGCCCCGACACGGCTTCATTGACCGAATCGAACCAAAGAAAAAAACAAAACCATTCACTCATCGTTCAGTGCCAGTCGCCATTGTCCGTAACGTCCCACCGGGCGTCCGGATACCGTGCGGGGGATTCTCCAACATCCGTCAAGAGCATCCACTTAAGATGCCCTTAAATTTCACGCCACCGTCTTCCACCGCGTCCGTGGCGGTGCAGATCGGTGGGAAGGGAAATATACTCCTCCCTCCTCCACCAAAACACCCTTCGTGGGCGAACATAGCGCGTGCGCATCGGGCCGTGGCCACGGCTGGTCTGGCTGGATGGCAGCGTTGGGGTTTCGCTGTGAATGTGTGGTTTATACACGAATCCGTCCGATCAAGTATGCGGGCCCGAAACACTTACGTAGGTGGATTCTCCACGAAAGGCGGCCTGTGGTGTTTCACGCCACCTTCTGGGTTCACCTTCACATCCGATCCGGTACTAATAATAACACATCGCGCATCTCGCTCATCCGGACCATTTCCCTCGCTCTCCGGGGCTGCGTTTGTGTGTGGGCTTCGCCATGTCATGGCATCCGTGGGTATGTGTGTGTGTGTGTTTTTTTTTTCGCTTCTTTGGTCTGACGACCCACCCATAGGATACACTCCCCATTTTCCCCTCCCGTCCCCACCCGGGGGTACCGTTTTGCAAGCCGGCAAAGCGTTCTTATTTCCTGTCGCCCACGATGGCCCGGCATCGGGTTCGTTCGGTCCCGGCATTCATCGCCGCTCTACCGGTCGGAAGTGGAGGGGTTTTTTTTTCCTCTTCCTCTAGCATTGCCGTTCAATAACATCCACACCACACCAACGGCCCACACGCGACACAACTCAGCGGCCATATCGTCTGTTAATCAACCCCCAAATCACGCCCGCCACCGTTTCCGCCCGCCGGTGCGCTTTGCGTTTGCATCAATGAATCGGGTGATATTTTTAGCGTTCGAATAAAAGCCATTTTTACTACGCGCCACAACCCCTCCACCCCCTGCCCGGATGGGTTGGATCGGTTGGTGACCATCGTTGACAGTGCCCCCGGTGCAATGACAGCATTTCGGGGTAGCTTGTTTATCCGCACTCGGCACTATCGTTGGGTTTCGCTACTCACCAAAGGTTCATTCTTGCATTTGTTTCATTGTGATTTGGGGATGAATGAAGGCAGGGGGTTTGGTTTTTTTTTGTTTTATTTTCGATAGCAAAATTCATTACATCCTCTACACCCGGTGACACTTTTCGTAGGTTAGTTTCGATCTCGATGGAGACAATCATCTCATTAGTGTTTTTTTTTTGTGCTTTTCTTGACTTATTCCTATTTTGTTTACGCATAATTGGTAGCATTTTTTAAGTTTATTTGAATTCTTAATTCATAATTGAAACTCGTTACATGTTTTAAATTCATCTTTCACTTAATGCTACTCTACACTAGCACTGTTAAGGGGGTAGCACACTGTAACGGCTTGGAAAAAATGTGGCTTTAGGGTTTTTTTTTAAATATAAATTTAAATATATTTGCACACAATGGAATCGGGATGTGTTTATTCAACTGTTTTCTGCAAGTAAAAAAATATTTTTGTTGAACAATATCTTCGGCTACAACTTGGTAATTCCCAACATCGTCTTGCTGATCGGCGGACATCACAGTGGGCGCACCGTTGAAGCTAAAACAAAAACCATTATTTTGTCTTTCTCTTCGATCATTTTACTATCATCGTACGTAGTATTATTTCATTATGTTGATAAATGATAGTTTTACAACGTATAAATCAACAACCACAGGTGTTTGGATCCAAAAGTTTTGCATAAGGGCTTACAATCGTTGAACAATATTTCAAACCCAAACACCATTTGAACCCAACATTCAAACTCCGTTTTAATTGGAAGAATCGTTTTAATATACTTATAATGAATCTTCAGAGATTCATGGCGACAACGTTTGCGGCAGTGGTTATACTTTATTCATATGCATAAAAAATCTGCTAGTTTCAGCTTAAAATCATGTTTCCGGAAAGATTCATGAGTCTTTAAAGATTCATGAATCTTTAAGGATTCCTAAATCTTTAAGGGCTCATGAATCTCTGAGGATTCATTACTCTGTAAAGATCCATGAATATGTTGAGAGTCGAATCCTGGATTGAATGGCTCCTCAATGAAGATTCATTTGAATGACTCTTATAAAAGGATTCATTAAGCACAATATAAGCCTAACATCATGTTTCCAGAGAGATGCACGAATCTCGGAAGATTCATAAAATCATTAAAGATTCACAAATCTTTTAAGGGTCAACTTCTGATTTGAATAACTACTCACTAAAGATTCAAACGAATAATTCAACCTCTCACTAAAGATTCATATTAATGACTCTTATCATAAGATTCATTAAGCACAATATAAGCCTAATATCATGTTTCCGGAGAGATGTACGGATCTCAGAAGATTCATAAATCATTAAAGATTCACAAATCTTAAGAGAGTCGACTTTTGATTTGAATGACTGCTCACTAAAGATTCAAACGAGTGATTCAACTCCTCTGTAAAGATTCATATTAATGACTCTTATCATAAGATTCATTAAGCACAATATAAGCCTAAAATCACGTTTCCGCGGGAATATCGCAAGATTCACAAATCTTTTGAGAGTCGACTTCTGATTTGAATAACTGCCCAGTAAAGATTCGAACGAATCTTTACAAAACTACTTCGGTTTTGGATGTGTAACTTTCGAGTTTTGGAGCGAAGTTAACGAAAATAACGAACAGAAACTTCAAAGAATCTTTCGAAGCAAACAAAATAACAATTTGCTGTTACTTCCAGAGTGTACAATCGTTTAAAAAAAAACCCCAGCCGATCACTAAATGCCCCTTAGTACATGTGTATCTAACTCGTTCTCTCTCACGGATTCAGCGTTTGCTGTCATTCATACTTAAAGCGGTTGATAGGTGGCGGATCCGGATGTTTCTTATTTTACCCATCCCATGCATCAGCTCCAGCACCACGACCTCGGTCTTTGCCGTTTGCCCGCTTCTAAAGTATGTGCCTCACATGTGTGTGACGGCTTGGAGCATCTTCTGCGTCGTTGGAAACAAGCGGTTTTTTTCCTTCCTTCTTTGCTCAATTTCACCCCCATACACGCATCAGCGGACGGTTCCGTTTGTCAAAGCAGCAAGCCCTACGGCACAGGTCGCAGGTGAATTCAGATGCGTCGAGAAGGCGCGTAAAGCCATCGAGCACGATCGCGCACTGCAGAACTGGATGGCCGAGAGCGCGCAAGCTTCCAAACGTTAAAACAAAACTGGACTGAAGACAGAAGCCGTTTTGTGTGTCGCAGGCGGACTGAACGTGGAAACAGCGAGCTTATGGTAGCATCGAATGCAGCTTCAATGGATGGCAAGTGAAGAAAAACATCAGGCTCGCTTAAACTCACCCATTCCCTCCCCTGTTTTCGGGCCGATGCTGATGCTGCTTTTGCCATTGAGAAGTTTGGTTTCCCTTCCTTTTCTCTCTATATATATGTGTGTGTGTGTGTGTGTGTGTGTCCGGGGAGAATATACAACACGCGTTATTTATAAATATCGTTGCATCGGAAGATCTGCCCCGGTGTAGCCCATACGAGACCGGAAAAAGTCATTCCAATGTACGGATCGTGCCCGCACTGTGATGTTCCGAAAAGGAGTTGCGATGAAATATAGACGCGGGCCATGTGCCATGTGTGTCCCCACCGTATTCCATCCCCCGAAACAAACACACACACACCCACTGTCTGCTGTGTTCGATCGTATCGGGTGTGTTTAGCTAAAAGCGATTGTTCGCTTGGCAGACTGTTGTCAATCGGGAATCATTCCGCGTCATCAGATCATCGCATTATGGGAGATAAAGTCAAAAGCTAGATAAACGGAAAACTGCACTGAAAAAATAGCAGGAAAAAAGATGCTTGAGAGTGCGCGCGCCCAACGTGGGGCTCGAACCCACGACCCTGAGATTAAGAGTCTCATGCTCTACCGACTGAGCTAGCCGGGCGTCGGTGACGGGTGGCGTGATCGTGACGGTTTGCTTTGCACGATCATACATTTTATTTGCTGTGCCGGTTGTTTTTTCCACCACCGGAAGAAACGTTTGCCGTAAATTATGGTTGCGCTTTTCTTTTTTGCTTGCAAATTCCCTTGTTTTCTCCCATTTCCGCGCACGTGGAAATGTTTCGATCTGTAAAAGATCGAGAGAGCAACTTAACCTTTCTGCCTGTGTATCATATGGTCCACACCATATGGTGTTGGGATGTACATATTTGCTTTAAGATACGAACCACCCAACGCCCTCCCCCAATGCCACCCACAATCTGTCACCATAGCGTCACGAAGCAACCTGTGCGAAGCCTGTGTGAAATATTTCATTGAACTCCTACATACACATCCTACCACATCCTGTTTTTGTTTTTTGCTTTTGGGGTGAAAGGTGGGAGGGGAGTTGTTGGGTGGGAGGGTGTTGTGTTTCGAGAAACGTCGTCGAAACGCGGTTTAAACTTCATTCACTGTTCCGCACACGCTGCGCCTGACTGGTAAAAACACCCTGTGCTCTCCTTACCCCCCTTTGCCGCACCCTGTACGAAAAAAAAAACCACTCATAATGGGGGTAGTAGTAGTAGGTTTCGGAACAGAAACTGTGAGTACGGTGATGGGATGGTGGGTGGCGGGGAGTTGCCTGTAGACCAGGAAAGGTGTACGTAAGTCGTTCAAACAAACGATCACAACCCACACACATACACGGAGGTGTGCACACGTACTCGCTGCTTCGTCCCCATTCATCTCGCGTTTCTGACCAAAACGCTCTTCAATTCACCCCTCCCCACCCCGCCAATCCACCTCCCCCTCCCTGACTGTACCATTCAACCACTGTCATCCGTTCCAATTGAGAAGATGTAAATTTCAATGAAGGCACACCGCTCCACCACATCACCACCTCTCGTTTCTCTGGTCAACCTCCCTTCCCCTCCCCCTCCCACTTCACAGTATGGGGCGGTAGCAGCCGGCACGGGGACGGGGCCTAGTAACACTTTGTTGGCGTAGAAACGACGTCTTCGACCGCCCTTGTGCTGATTTCTGCCATTTGCTCTCTCTCTCGTTCTCTCCCTCTCTCTCTCTCTGTCTCTTTTACTCCGTGTAATGTTCCCTTTTTCCACTCTCTTCCGCCGTTCGTTCATCTCATCTCACGAGATGTCATTTTAAGGAGGCTACCCCTGTTTGAATACTCGGCTGTGTGTTTTTTTTCCCTTTCAATCGAGCTGTTTTTCTGGTCGTGTGTGTGTGTGTTGAACCCCCTATTTCCCCCCCCCCCCCCTTCCTCCCACTTCATCTTCCTCTTGTTACGCACGTGAAACAAATGGCCTGTCGCACCAAAAACCTTCATCCGGTTAGAAGGGGGGTGAAGGGGGGTGGGGGGGAGAGGAAAGCAAAAAAACACAGAAAAAACGCGAACGGCGGCCGGCGCAACGTTTCGCGCAGCTTGCGGCTTGGCGTAGTTGCGCCAACGTAATCATGAATGAATCGAGCCATATACTATAACACACAACGACACGACACGGCAACACACCGCTTCCCTTTCCAGCCCCTTGACAAATATCGCCTCTCCCCCCTCCCTCTCCTCCCCTCCTCCTCTCTCCCACACTTTATCTGTGGGTTGTGGCAAATGGCACACAGCTGCCAACGCTGCTTGTGTGTTTGTGTGCCGTGTCTCTCACCCTCGCGCTGTATGTGTGCGAGAGTGTATGTGTGTACATTTTTCACCGGGTGGAGGGGGGGAGGGGGGGGGGATGCGCTCATCGCACAATAACCACACCGCGCGGTCTCGATTACTCGGTTCCTCCGGTCTTCCGGTTGATTTATTTTATTTTGCTTGCTTTTTTTTGCCACGTTTGCCAAGCGTGTGTGTGTGTGTGTTTTTTTTTGTGTCTTCACTCTCTCGTGGTTTGGTGCGCGTTTTTGTGCGCACGCATGATGCCGGGAGCGGGGGGGGGGGGGGTTCGTAAGGCACACACCTACACCGTGCGTCTCGCGCGGCAATAAAGCGGGCGACACACGACGACGCACCACCCATCCGCTTTTACGCGAGTGCGTCCCACGCAGTAAGTCGCAGGGATGGGGGGAGGGGGGAGGGGGGGAGGAGGGCGACCAGTGCCTACGCCCTACGGCTCACTTGCTCCATCTACGCCACCTACGCACATTCATTGCCTGCCCAATGTGCTTGATCGCTGCCCGTCCCTTCCCCCCCCGGGAACCATCCCCCGTCCCCGCTCCCTGCAAACTGGCCCATTGATATTGTACGACGGGATGGTGGCGTGCACGGGAACGGGTCGCGGGGAAAATATGGACATGAAAAAGAAACACCCGCCCGGTTTCCCGACCCCGCTCCCCCTACACACCCAAAGGGGGGAGTGGGGGGGAGGCACATGATGCCCGGCGAGCGAGTGAGACAGGGCGTACGCTCGGAACGGAAATGCGAACCGGTATGGGACGGGTTTGGTAGATAGATGGCGCAAAAGCTAGGCTAGAAAGAGAGGCGCCGATGTGTGGACGAAACGAGCACAACAACCTCCGAAACCGTAAAGAAAGCAAGCGACAAAATTTCGAAAGCCGTCCGTGCACAACACCAATGTGTATGGATTCTTCTCCGTGCAGTTGGCGTTGGACCCGGTGGTACTTGGTGGTGCGTTTTACCCGCGTGGTGGGTGGTGGTGATGGAGCACACGGATTGATAAGTGCTTTGAGCTGGCACGGTTCCATCGTTTGCAACAAGTAAATAATATGCTGAACTTGGAATAAGCAGCATCGTGATGCTTGTTCGCTGTTTTAAAGGGGCAAACGATCTTTTTTTCAGCCTAGAAGCTGTACCGGGGCTGTATTTGGAATTTTGGATTCATACACTGTCATTTATGAATTTAAATCTACGTTGCATCCGGTTTTTCATCATGTTTTGTTAGATAAAAGTTAAAAAATAATTTACTACCCTGTATTACAGTATTAAAGGCTATATTTTGTTAAGTTCTCTACGACAAGGTGTAAGATCAGGTTAATAATATAATAATAATATTAAATATTGGAGCTTTTCGGATATATTTAGAGGATTTATTCGTTCAATTATATCGGTGGAAATGATAAAGTACAGGGTGTCCCACATGTATCACGGTTGGGACTAGAACCCCCTTAAAAACATGCCGGAACTAAGGTATTATTGAAAAATACTGGGCTATCATGAAGCAGCCACTACGGAAACATTCCATGAAGGTCAATTCTTACGCAGATATAAAGAAAAAGTGAGATTAATTAGTGACAAAACTACAGCTAAAGAATCTGATAAGTTTGAAGAGTTAAACGCAAGGTGCTGAAGTTGAACTGAATGAATTTCCCGAAAAGCTTACTTAAAAGTGATATTGTATTACCACAAAGTTTTAAAAGGATCAAAGACAACATCTTTTAAGCGAGAATATTTTATTTATTTTACTTTAATATCATACATTGTGCTGTAATGGGTTGGCTGCATGTTGCGTGCCCTCTTTAATGTCGTTAACATAATTTGTAGTTAACAATCAATTTCTTATTTATTTATCAGGACTAGCGCACTATTACCAACTGCAGCTGTTCGCTTAAACACCAAAGAACCTCTACTAAACCAGACACGCGTCCTCTGCCAGCCGTTTATCCTTGTTTGGAGGATGCAACAACACCAACACTCCATCCATCCACAACTTGTTCCTCCTAGCGTGGTATGCGGATCAATTGAAAAATACACTGGAGATTGGGTTCGGTCGGTGGAATTCTTATGCAGTCAGCAATCCATATGAGCCAGACAGATCTTACCAACTGTACACTACATTTGTGATCTTCAAGAGCTACTCAGACGATCGTATGGAGGATGGTTTTCTTTTTTAAGCGTAGCTAGATGATAACTTAATGACGGACAAATTAAAGTTCTTATTAGAGCGACCTGTCGCTGCTAAGTTTCTACAAAGGTACCGTTCAATGGGTGTTCAATGTTATGGCTCAAGACAGTAACAGCTGGTAATATTAAGGGTAAATAACTAATTAGGAAACACAACTAGAATGTTTATTAGTTAAAAAAAAAATAACAAAAAACAAGAAAGTGTTCCAACCAAAAAGAATCAAACATTTATGTGACATAAATGAAACGAAACAAAGCTGTAGGTAGTGGAAAGAAAACGTACCATTCTAGATGCTTATCAATCCAGCAAGGCGTAACCGGTGGCGGGAAGATTTTGTCCTCTCCGGTTGACACGAACCAGCGCGACCCGAACAGCGTATGGATGGTGCGATGGGACGGTCGATCGGTGCGCGCGGAGTGCGTTTATGCAAAATACAAATTGTGTATGCATGTATGCGTAGGTAACCGGCCGCCGCGTCCGGTCCCCCGCGCCCCGCCCGTCAATCTTCGCACGAATCGTTCCACAATTGTGTGTTACCGCTCGGGCAGCCTCCACGCACACCGCTGCTCGATTCGTGCGTGCGTATGCATGCCGCCACCGTACGGCAGAAGGAGAGCGACGATGATGACGACGCTTCCAGCTTATGGGCAGCTTCCTCCCTCGTTCCCCCTATCCATCCGTTCTCCCACCCGTTTGCCGGGTCCCGTTTGTACAAACACAATGCTCCCCACAGGCCAGCTCACTTCCTGCCGACGTTCGATGGCCGATAGTCGACGGGCTGTGCGCGCACTCTTAAATATACACCCATTAAAATATACGCGCATGACCGGATGTACTTTCCGGCTTTAGTTAGCAAGTTCGCCCCGCAAACTGCTCCCCCCCATCCCTCCATTACCCCATCGCTGCTTACGCTTTCCGTGCCGAGAGCGTGCGCGAGCCCGCGCGCTCTCCCGTCACCTCGGGCCCGCGTTACCGACCGTTACGTCCCCAACCATCTGTGGCTGTTCGGGGTTTTTTTTGGTTTTAGCTTCACCCGGTGCACAACATGTTTGCGCAGCGGATCAAAATAGTCGAGAACTTTAAACAAGGAGTCGATCGATATCATCATCCCTCCCCATCCCCTCCCCCCTCGTCGAAAACAGGGGGAGGGGGGGGGGGGGGGGCGGAAATGGTTTGCGAGATGCGCGAGCTGGAATTGGTGTTGATGTTGATGAGAATTATGGTGGAAAAAGTTCCCCAAAAGGTGGTAAGTTATGTTTTGTGACATCGACAGTGTGGATCGTCCAAATTCTGGTAGTTTGAAGGTTAATCATTCGTATAGAGTCATTTAATGGATCGATTGTCACTGTTATACTTTACTAGTAACAGGAATAAAAGCTCAGCTGACTGAGTGAAATTAAAATTGGTGAGATAGGACAATGAACATAACAACGAAATAAACGAAATAATGAGTTAACTCTTTAAAACACTCTCTTTAGAGTCCATTGATAACCTAGTTTTGAGTTACAGAACTCAGTAATAATACAAATCAAACTGAGTGGTAAATCATCGTGCAGAATTTCGAATCCCAATCTAACTCACTCACTCTTCCTGGAATCATTCAATGAGTTTTATTAGTCTGTAATGATTAAATTTACTGTTGAGTGTACAATTGCATAATAAAAAAATCTTTGCAGTGATTCGAATTAACTCACTCACTCACTAACTCACTATGATTTATCACACTCAGTCATTCTTACTCCGTTGGCACTAGAGATGGGAAATTTAATTCTTTTCAAGGCTTTAAATCCGAGTTAAAGCGTTAAAATGACGATTTAACTCTTAAACTCACTCTTCAAGGTTATAATAATACAAAATAAGCGACGTGTGGGGAGGTGTTGATGCGGCCTTCAACTCATGATTCAAATTGTGAGTTACCTCGCGATTTAATTCTCCACGACCACCTTTAACTCACGATTTAAATCTTGAGTTCACTCTTGTTAACGTTCATCGTGAGTTATAGGTCGCCGTGAAGAATCAAATTGTGAGTTAACTCCGACAAGAGTTAACTCAAGATTTGAATCGTGAGTTGAAGGTTGCCGTGAAGAGTTAAATCTTAATTATTTTGAATGATTTTATTCTTTGTGAGTGAGTTTAATCTCATAGAGTTATAACTCCTACTGTTCTTGAAGATGTAAATCAACTCATTCCCCGGGAGGGATTTAAATCATTCATTCATTCTGAATCATTCTACACATCACTAGTTTGCACCTCACCTCAGGCACTGCGAGGTGTGTTAAGTATTCACTGTACTACTGCACTGTTGCTGTCAGAATGGATATAATTCCAAGATGAACACGCTTTGATTTGCTCGATAGTATGAATCGTGGACAAGTAAACCTATTTGAGCACTGGGCCAATGTTTGCTACCATTTGCGGTTCATGATCATCTGTGTACGCCTGCGGAGGGTCCCAAACCGGGGATGATCGGGCGAGGTTTATTCCTACATGATGATCGTTTAGCGTATGTAAGGGTTTTGAGCCGAGTTTTTGCTGGTTTGTTGTTGCCTTCTTTCACTATTTTCTTACCCCCCAAAAAAAAAAAAGAAAACAGCCACACTTTAATCTTGCTCGAACGATTAACGAACGGCCACGCAACGCTTTCGGCAGCATGGTGTGTGCACGGATAGGGGCAAATGGAAATCAAAGGCACACTAACTTGTTGTCGGTGATCGGAATTGGGGGAACAAAATCGAGAAGGTTATGGAAGCAACGACGCTATCCTTTAATCTGAGCGAGGGAAATTTAAACATGTCTACTAAGGCAGGGCAACTACATTAGCTGGAAGTTTTGGTCCGATCGTGTGGTGTCAAGCCGGAAATGGCAATGGGAGATAGAAATATGCTTCAATGTTTGCTATATGCATATTGGAGAAATGCTCCAAAACGTCAGACATCAAGGCAAGTTACAGCTGAAGCAATATTTGTTGTTTTTAATGCGAATTGCACATCTTGCGTAGAATTCTAGGAACTCTGGGAATTCTTGACTTTATATTGCTTAAGTTAACATAATCTTCAATCTGAATAGCAAAAGCAATAGGAAAGCTAAGCATAACGATCGTAAATCACTTGATAATCAACAAATAACTCAAGAATTCCCAAAAGGTAATTATTTTATCAGAAGAAAATAAGGGACAAAACACTTCAGAATTGTATTTTTTTTTTGCTGTTGCTCTATTTCTAGTTTTGATACAACACTGAACTAACTGTTACCTTTTACCATTCTTCGTTAGACATTGATCGACGCGAGTGTTCCGAAGCTACGGAGGAGCAGCGACAGATGTGCCTTTCCATTCCGTGTGCGTTTGTGTGCGTGGGCAAGACAGCAACAACGAGCAGAACGACTGAGAATTGGAGAACTAACACACGGCTGTAGCAGATAAGCAAGATGTCCGACGGTGGCCCAAAAGAGCCCACAGCCACATATCCACGCACGCATGTGTATAGACCGCTCGATGCTCTCATAGGCGATCGCACCCAAACAAGATCGAACCCCCGGGGGGGGGGGGGGGGGGGGGGGTGGGGGGGCCGCGGCAGGGCCGAGTATCGAGCGGACACGGACGTGGCGTTGAACGTACTACGTGCGCGAGAAAGAGACGCAGATGGGATAGCGAGAATAAGCGCGAGAGAGAGAACGAGAGAGGGGGAAAAAAAAGCGAACGCTTGGCCTGGTTGTCGCTATCACCACCGGAAGTGGCCAGTTTACCGAATGATTGCGCATCGCATTGTATAACGGCATCGTGGCGGGGTTTGTGTCGAGCGCGTCGAGAAAAGGCGCTCTTGCACGAGCGGGTTTTAGGAGAACTGAACGTACGAGAAGTTAACGAACAGAATGCCGTTTTAGACCGATATATGTCCGGGCGAACTCATGCTACGAAGACGTGGTCCGGGTTCGTGGTGGTAAGTCGTGCGGTTGCAATCGTCTTGTCTTCCTGAGGCTTTGCGGGCTTCTGCGAAAGTTCGACTAGCAGCAGGCACAGTGAGGCATCATTTGTAGATCTTTGCAAGTGTGAGAGTTAACTAAACGAAAGCAAACATGGCCCGGAAGGGATAAGCTAACAATTGGAGGATCTCTCAGCAGCTTACGGTGGGCTTTCGGGAGGGGTTTTTGCACCCTTCAACCAACAATTTAACCAAACTCAACAGCTTTGTTTTCGTACCTACAACACACCACATCCCCGCAAGGAGCGCAACAGCAGCAATGTGGAATCTGTTTCCGGTCCACAACGCACCCACGGTCACACAGGGCAGCCACCCGAGTCCTTTCCGCCAGATGTGTTTTGTTGCACGCAGCAGACGCGCAACATCGGACGATCGACTTTCCCACGCTTCTTGTCGCTCGCAAGCATCCTTCGAACGCGGGTCGCAGGATCAAAGCCAGGCGGGCACCGGTGGCTGCTGTGCCACTGGCAGTGCCTGCCGACGGGCCGGGGAATGCACAGGATGCAGCCAATTGCGCAGCTGAAGCTCCTTGGCCCCGTAGCTAGGGGTGTTAAGTGGCAGTGGAGTGGCCCCGAGACGCAGACGCACAAAGAGTGCAACGGTTTGCCACAAGTCCCAAGTCCCGGGTAGGGCGGACGATCGGTGGATGGGAAGGTGCAAGAAGATGAAGGAACAACGAAAAAAAAAGAATCGGTCGTTGAATAATAAATGAGGGTGTAACGCGTACTGTTTCATTCAGCTTGTCTCACGCGAAGGCGAGCGTCGCGTAGTGGTGTCGACCTACCTCCCATTCATGATCCTTTTAGAACCCCGTCTGTGTGTGTGTGCTGGATGTTTATCGCACCACATCAATATGCTGGTACATTTTAAAATGGCTAGCATTAAATACGAATAAAGCAGGAAGGGCTCTCAACCCTTCTTGTAGTTGGTGTTTTTTTTTATTTTGTCATGTGCCCAAGTGTTTACCCTAACCGAGGCATCCATATAGATCGTCGTCTGGCGAGGTCATAAAAATCTAAATCACAGCTTAAGGAACTGTAGATCGGTAGAGCAGAGCACATAAATCCTTGCTTCTATTGGTACGGTTGATTGACTTAAGGACCAGTTACCAGTGCGGTACCGATCCTCATTTGCCTATCATAAATAATACATGAGATGCTCTAGGATGTGACTCATTATTTATTGTCTAACATTTTCGATTAATGGTTATTATTGATCACATTCCAATTCTCCGAGGAGTGGGCACTCTCATGGAACTGGACAGCACAATTCCACACATCCCGGCTGTCTGCGTACCCATCGAAAGGGAACGTCTCTGTATCCGTTTAGGCAAGAATCTTCAGAATTCTTCTCTTTCTGGAAGGGGTTTTTTTGCTATAACTATTCCTGTCAGAATGTCTTTCTTATAGTACTCTTCCTTTACTCAACATTTCTCGTCTACTCTCCCCATTAAGCTTACTGTTCTCTAAGGTGAGACCATCGACCCTGAAGAATGTCAGATTGCTATCAACTTAAACCTCACACGAGAGTGTTTTATCAGGTTGAGTGCAATGTACTTCCGGTGTCAATTAGGCGACTAGGCGAATTAGTTGTTGTGGTAGTACCTACAGTCGTCTGTGTCATTAGGTTTGGTAGCACGTTCTTTACGATCTCATCTTTGTTGATAGGATCAGTTCTAAGAGATAGTTGATCCGTGACCTTTTTGCCGTAATTGATCTTCATGTGATGGAACGTTAAGTTAAATCCTTGGAAGTTGAAATCTCAAACGTTCCATCGAATTTATATTCAGTGGTTTTCATCTTCGCGGTTAAGGTCTATGTTGGAAAAAGGTGATCTTAAAACACTTCATGCCAATTTATGAGATGACTGTAGGTAAATCTTCGCAGCACCGACTATCCAGCTGTGAAGAAGTCTAGAATTAGCAGGCCAAGAACTCTTGAGGTTGTCGTGGTGGTAAAGAAGTCGTTGGAGAACTTATAACCATCCGAAATGCTGGACATTTAAGCGATGTAAGTTGACGGGGTAATTCTTCATGAGATGCCAAATACAACGCTCTCAATACCGCTTAATTACTTACTTATCAGGATCTCCAGTTGATTGGATGGAGGGCTCTGTTCGGAGGGATTCTGCTGCTGGAATCGTCTAATTCGCTCACAAAGCGAGGATCGTGCTGATGATAGAGCACGTGTTATTCAGACTTCTCTAACTTGAGCTACTGGAGATCTGGGGAAATCCACGTCGTTCAGGACTTAGTGTCTTCTCATACAAGTGAATGGAAAAATAGCATAGATGCTTAACAATTTCCTTCCAATTGTGCACTAAAGGAGGAGAATGATTTAACATTATCGTACCAAATTAAGCGTTGATTCTTGGCTTGCTGTGGTTTTTATGGCTGATGTACTTATGAGTATCATAATGAAGTTTATTTCGTTCACCAGCTCATAGAAGCTTTCGGAGTAGGCGCTGAGAATATTTTGATTACAAAACTTTTGCCATTCTCCTTACGCACAAAACCACTGCATTGAAATACTATAATTAGAGTTGCTTAATGTTTAAGAAAGAAGACGCTCCTCTCCGGTTGCTCACCGTTACCAACCTGCACGGTTTAGCAACGCCCGTCGCTGTGTCCGTTTGTGACTACCAGACTTATTCCCAACTCCCCAATTTGGATCGTTATTCAGCGTTACCGCACTAATGAAGCACAAGCGTTCTGTTTGCTGAGCATACATCCGCCCCGTTTCGCCACACGTACGGTTCGGGCCACATCCGATCGGGTGCCGTGATCGTAGCAAACTAAATAGAAAATAAAATAATCGTGTACGTGGCAACGCGCGTTTGCTCTGTCGCTAGACATGCTGCGATGGAAATGGCCGCGCTAGACGTACGGTTCGCCTCCGGAATGGGATAACCAGCGTAATAGGAAAGAAGACAACAACAACAACAACAACAAAAACCGGCACCCGGTGTGGAATAAGGGTGCGTGGAAACACACACACACACACACACGGACCGACAAAAAAAAACAGGAAAAAGGAGACCCATTTCTATCAATGTATAAATTTAATTAATATCTACTCCGAAGGAAGAATTTCATGAATATTAAATACATTTCAAGCTATCGAATTGAATATTAATTCGATATGTTTTGTTTCTTTCTTCGCCATTGATCTCCCTTTCGATGCGTCCGTTCCCGCCCGACCCAGCCGCATTCCCTTACTCCCATTCCCCCCCTTTCGCGCCCACCAGTGTGCACACCTACGATCACTCTGCGGTACGATGCGAACCACGGGGTTCATATGCGTCCGTTGGACGCTGAAGGTGTCGCCCGTAACCAAAAAAAGTAAAATAAAACAACAACAACAGCCCAACACTCCGATCGTTGGCCAGTGCGCGCGGACGCTACAGGTGCCCGAATAGCTGGGCACCATCTCTGCCGCCACCCTCCCGTACGGCCAGCGTGACCGCGGCAACGGGCGGAGACGGTGGCTTTCCCTTCTCCATTTCCTTTCAATAACAGAAAAGAAATTTCAAACCACGAGCAATCCTTGTGCCCTCCACCGTCCCGAGCGTTGTCGTCGTCGGTCGCCCCGGGTTTTGGGACGAAGCGGCTAAGTGCGGATGCGTTAATCGCTTCTCGATTTCTTTCCCGTTCTACCCCGGGGTCCCCGTGGTGGACCGATTACGAGCGGTTCAGGTTTTTTTTTTTTTCTTTATGGTCCAGGTTTCCCGGTGTTTTCACTTTATTTTTACATTCCATTTTATAAATCAGTCCACACCACCGCCTGTCCACGCGGTGCTGCGGTGGACAATGGAATATTTAAATGATGATCTTCCTTCCAGATCGCAAACCTAGCGACGATCCACCGCATGTTACGCACTTTGATTTCTGGCCGATGGCGAACGATTGGGTGGAGAGAATCTTTAGATGGTGGCTTTATGTTTTATGTTTGTTTCGGAGTCGGAAGCAACGCTAAAGATATTCGAATTTATTGACACGCTCGATCACCAGAAGCTTTACTTACAAGCCATAGACTTTCAGTGCAATCTTGAAGTGCACAAGAAAAGAATACTCGATAGCCGATTGATCTTCAAATGTTAGGGCGAAGGGCGAAGTCGAGTGTAATTCGTTGGAAGATTCGAAGAACACAATCGAAAAATTTTGGAAAATTCCCCAAGTCTTTAGATTGTGTACACTCGAACGATCTCCACTACAACAGGAATGTGCTAGATCGGGATTCACCTCAAGAGTCACTCAGAGGAGATTCAGTTTAAGGTACTTAATCGTTCTCCGGTACAAACATTATTTACTAGAGCAAGTTCGAGTTGCTATTCGTGGAGCTATCTAGGTATTCCAGCTATTCGCATATACTCGATCAATCTCCTTAGAATCGGTACGTGCTAGACCAAATTCTAGAGGAACTCACTGCAAGAGTCGTAACTCTGAAGAAATTCAATTTTAAGTACTCAATCGATCTCCAGTACAAAGAATCTATTTACTAGAGGGAGTTTGAGTGCAATTCGCAACAGTAGTCGAAGAACACAAGCCAAGAATTGGGAAAACTTCCACAAAGACATTGGATTGCATGTACTCGATCGATCTCCTTTAGCATTGCTATGCACTGAGTTCTAACATATTTCGCTGCCAGAGTCGTAACTCTGAAGAAAATCCAATTTTAAGCAATCGATCTCCAGTACAAATACTATTTACTATTCTTAGACTTGCAGGAGTCAAAGAACACACGTAAAAAATTGTAGAAATTGCCCTGGAGAGCTCAGTTTTATATACTCAATTGATATCCACTACAAATTTCCAGTTGTAAAGTGAGTTCTAGTGTAATCCGATGCTAGACTAGTAACTCTAAATAAATTCGACCCAATTCCCAATCGATCTCTGGTACAAATATAATTTATAAGACTTAGACTTGGAGAGTAATTCATTGCAAAATTCCAAGAATACATGTCAAAAATTGCGAAACATTCTACAAACCGATTGGATTGCATAAACTCGAATTGTTTTGTACTAGACCGAGTCATAAAGCCTCATCCGCTGCAAGTCGTTGCGAGTCGTAACTCTGCAGAAATTCGACTTCTACGATCTCCAGTACAAATACTGTTTAATAGACTTAGACTGTTCACTAGACAAGAATTGTAAAAACTGCCCTAAAAACATTAGAGCTCCACTACAAATTTCTTGTATTGAACCCAGTTCTAGTGTCACTTAATGCTAGACTCGTAACTCTAAAGAAGTTAATCTCCGGTACAATTGCTTTGTACCAGACCGAGTTCTAGCCTCATTCGCTGCAAGAGGCGTAACTATAAATTCAATTTTGATCTTCGGTACAAATATAATTTACTGAGCCTAGACGTCGAGTGCAATTCGCTGCAGGAGTCGAAGAACCCCTCTACACCCAAGCCATTGGGTAATTAAATAAGGAACTCAACAAACGCTTGAACACTTGCCGACGCGGGCAGCCCCACCCCCGGATGACAACGTTCCAATTTGCCGTGGCAATCAATTGCCACTAACGGGAAATCCTTCTGAGGGCCCTTTGTGGCCAAACCGTCCCTCAGTCGGTTGCTCTGCCGTGGTGCCAGGTTCTCACGGTTCGTACACTTCCGGTGCTGGCTTTGCTATCGAACGGTGAAATATGATGTCGCAAAATCGCGCTTCTTCAAAACGCTGTAGACCCACGAAAGGAAGGAAGGAAAAAAAAAACACACCCAACGCACAAGAAACAAACGGCACAGCACCAAAACAAATAAGAAGCCGACAACCTGCCTGCCGGAACTGCTGCTGCTGCTGCCCACTGTCTGTTCACTTGCTCGGTTCCCTTTGGTTGCGGTTGTTGCGGTGATGTTTTCCATCCGTTCCGGAGGCCCCCATTGGTTTCGGGTTGTTGGTTTTTTCTTCTTCCTTCTAAATCTTCCTTTGCTGTCCCGTTTCTCGCACGCAACCGTCCATTCGGTACCATCCTTCGTGCATACCGGCCGAAGGTACCAATTGGTGACATCCGGTGCCGGTGGAACACTACGCAAAAGGTGGCTAGTGTGTGCGCCTCCCGGTGTGTGTGTGTCTTTTCACCTTTTCCTCTTTTGGTGCCGTTTTTGCATGCGGCAGCGGACCCCGTGCGGGGGGTTGCAATCGTACCGGCCATCAACCGGTGTGTGGCTTCCGGTTTCCGGTCCCGGCGCAAGCGGATGGGCCGAGGAACCGTTCCTCCTGGCTCTCGACTCACTCGGCAACGGGCGGAAGTCACATCTATGGCCGATGCACCGGGCCAGATAGCTGCTGGCTCAAACACAGCAGGCAAATGCTGTGTATTTGTCTCTCTATCATTCTCTCTCTCTCTATCTCTCCCTCTCTGTACACCCCCTGCAGGGAAGGTAGAAAGCGTACAACATCCGCCGCACGACGGATGTCGACCCAATTTGTCGCCGTGTCCGCTGTGTGAGCAAATAGCAACAAGAAGCAAAAAATTGAATCAAATCCAATCTAATCACCAGCGCCGCTGCACAACGAAACCGCTGGTGGCAGAGTGCAAAAAAAAAAGAAACAGCGTCCGGCGCTCATTTATCAGCGGTGCGTGAAGCCAAAACTCGGCCGGGCCGGTGTACGATGGCATGATAGAATTACATCACTTCCTTACATACAATAATGCACTTTGCTGTACCTGTACCTGTCACACGGCGGAAAATGGACCGCATACAATGTTGAACAGATTTTGTCAACTATTCAAAACTGTCAGTTTGGATGATCTTCTATTAGTTTTGAAAATTAAATTCACTTATTTATTACTCATTACTCGGGTAGAACTCTTTGAAATTTACTGAAATATATTGCTTACACAAACTTCGTAAAGATAGTTAAATAAAAGGGCAACAGAATAAGTATTGTCTTCTTGAAATTCACTAACAGATTAATAAAACCTTGCTTACGGAGGAGTGACACCTTCGAAGTTGTCCAAAATTCCTCCTATTATGCGTCAAAAGTTAGTACCGGCATTGATGTTGAGATTCCCGGTAGAGGGCTCTTTCTACAGTCTGAGGAAACTTCTCTACTCAAAACACCAGTCGCAAAGAACGAAGCTGGGACTGCATAGAACTAGTGTCAATTCCAGTACTCACTTACGTCTCTGAGATATAGACTTTGTCTAAAACAGTCGAAAAGAAATTACTCAGAAGGATTTTTGGGCTCCATTTGTGTGGAAGCACAATGGCGAGCTCTACGAGCTTTACGACGAACTCACTACCATAAAGCGTATTAAATTCGTTAGTTAACGGCGGGCTGGCCACGTCATAAGAATAACACCGGACGATCCAACCCTTAAAGTCCTTTTTTTAGGTCGTCCACATGGACAAAAAAGGCGTGATAGGACCAATTTAAGATGGAGTGATGGCGTTCACGCCACGATTATGGATTGGCAGACGACGGCACTTGATCGGGAGCGGTTTAGAAGACTCCTGAATTAGGCCAAGACCGGTTGTAGTGCCTGATAAGTAAGCAATCATTAAAATTCTAACACTTTTACATTCCCAGTGCTAGAAAACCCCCGTAAAACTGTGTACAGTCAAGGGTACCATTCTCTAAGGTAGTTCTTGATGCCTAGAACCCAGCTTCATGTATATAGTAGTGTTAGTGAAAACATTAGGATAACTAAGTGTAAGTATAAGAATTTGTAAATAAAATTTTAGTCTTAGTTAGCAATCCGTTCCGAGAACAACTCTGTCTTCAGCTATTGAACCGTAGTATCCCTCAAAGATCTCTAAGTCTCTAAGTCTAAGATGAGCATTTTTGACAGTTCCTTCATTTTCAATACAATTATGTCTCTCAAAGCTGCGAAATTCTCCCAAGCATCACTTTCGCTGTTTGTACACCAATGTCTCTCCAAGGTTTTGGGGTTTGCCAATGACAGGTCCCTTCAGCTTGCAGGTTAGCGAGATTTGACTGTAATTCATATAACTGGTATCATCCTGAACATGACCTAGAAAAAGTCGAGCAAAATGATCAAGCAAAAGTATTCTGACAACATTGCTTAAAACCGTCGGATTGGCATCTGTAATAATCTAACCGCCATCCAACTAAATCCGCTAGATGGCGTTAGTGGCAGCATCTGTAGTAACGCTGGTGGCATTAATTCCTTCAGATGGCGCTAATATAAGCTGCTTCATGATCGGGATATTCGTCATAAGGCAGAATAGGCAGACATCCTTAACGGCTTCTTCGCTGAAATGATTTTCCAAGGTGCTTAAGCCAACTTAATATTAAAGTAATCAACTACTACCCAAGTGCCTTAAGATCGTTTCAAAATGATTATTGTTGGTCATGATTCTCGCCACGTTTCCCGTGCAATATCGTTGCATCGGCGGTACGGTGCCGCACTTGGTAACGCTCCTGGGCACCATTCACACTTCTTGCTATCGTTAACATTAAAAGGTGCATAAGGCGCTGGAAAGCAATCGTCATCGCTTTCACGCCGCTCGCCGACCACGTCCCGCGGCTCGGCACGGTCCAGATTTAAATTACGACTCATTCAATAGAACGATGCCGGGGCAACGCGGGGCTAGAAATTGGAGAAATCCGTCCAATCGTGCGGTCCGGGCCCGGTACGGTGAAGGGCGTCCGAAAGGGTGTGCGCTTTATGTGCCTGTGGGGCTCGACGAAGAAAGAATTATAATCAGTGGGCCAGCGCACTGCTGCAACGCTGCGGTAACGGTAATGCTGTGCTGCGTATTGTTTTCCTTATACATTTCCCTGTTGTGCCGGGTTGGGGGCGACCCCCATCTTTATACAGCCCCGGCGTTCACATTTCGCTGGCATCGCAACTTTGGCGGTGCCGATTTCTCCGAAAACCCGTGCCCGCAAGGGAGTGGCCATCGCGAGGGGGACACCGGTGACACCACCCGGGGTGGTGGTTTCGCGTGAGACTTCCGGTCCGGCTCAAAAGCTGACCGAAAAAACGAGTTGACCGTTTTTTTTTTTTGAGACGTCGGCAAAACTGGGCAACAGTTTGCAAACCCTGCCCGCGGGGAGTCGCCGATGAAATTGGGCGAGGCGTGGGTAATGTTTCACTTGCTTACAGTGCGAACGTTCGGTGCGCGGTCGGCTAGGCACTCCGACACTTGGAAAGCATTAGACCCGATGTCAGCAAGCTGAAATGTGAGCATCCGGTTGCGAGCGTACGATCGTTGTTGAATAGTCGTGTCGTCAAAGGTTGAGAGACCTGCAAATGGCAAGTTGTTTGTGTTGGGTGCGAAGGGATGCCCTTTTGAGTACAGAGTTGCAAACGCTCGCAGGATTTGCACAGGAAGTGGACGAATCTCATCAGCGAGACTAACGGAACGGGGAGATATTGAGCAGCTTCAAATTCCGGAGGAATTCCTCAGCAATTGAAGTTCATACGCGAGATCGTGTGCCGAATAAGCGACATAAAACATAAAAGTTCCCCTCACCCCTTTTGATGCAAAGAAAAAGAATAAAACGAACTGCGTTATTATGCTTTTCTGCGCAGCATCAATATCAGAACGAGACGGAGACGCTAGCGAGAGGCACACTCGAAAAGCCTTGAACGCCACTACGGCGAGACCTCGACCTGGAAAGATTGGAGCGCAGTAGAATTCGATAAAAAAAGCACTGTTCTTACATCGCGAGCGAACAACGAACTAAAGAGAGAAAACCCAACTAACAGCAAAGAACAAAAAAAACACCTCGCCTTCTACGCAATGGAGCTTGAAAACAAGACAACCGCCGTCGCCCGACGCATCCGTCCATCCTGACCGCGAGTCCGCGTCGTCCACGTTCGTGCCGAAGGTACACACAGCAAATTTTGAGGAATTTATTTCGCATTCATGCAAGATGGTGGTGCCAACCTCCCCCCCCCAGGAACGACTCGTCCATTCTGGAGATGGATGGAAACCCACCTCTGCCCCCAACGGGTTTGACCCCCCCCCCCCTCCCCCTCCGTGGTGTCGATCTCCGCCCGGGAGGATCATGGGAGCCCCCGTGATGGGCGCGTGAGTGGAAGAAGACCTCTCTGCCTTCTGCAGTAATTTATGTCGAATTCGTTGCATTCCAAAGCGATGAATCATGCAACGAAGAGCCCAAAGAGTTTCGACGCCCCGACGCCCGGTGTCGATCGTTCAGGAGAGAGAGAGAGACAGAGCCTCCAGAATGCCTCCACCGACAGAAATAACCCGAAAAAAAAAACCCCATCCCCCACGGGGATGGTCCAGTACTGGGCCGCACTGGGTGAAGGTTCTCGAACCGGCCGTAGCCAGGCTCTAAACGCCCCAGGTTATCGTAAGGGGGGGCCTCTCCACCATGATCTCGTTCGCCTCGGCCCACTCGGAGGAGGGGGATTTGAGCCCCCCCCCCGGGAGAAGATTGCAAAGCGTTTCGTTTCGGTGGATGGGCGGATGGACAGAAAATGGAAAGATTTTTGGCAATTACTGCCAGGTTTGATCATTAACTTTTTCCCGGATATCGCTCTCTCTCTCTCTCTCACCATCAGACGCTGTGGGCACTTATCCGCTTTGGTACGGTGCGATGCGCCTCTAGTTACATGCGCGCAGGTGCTGTACGTTGTTGCGTAGTAGTCGATCGCAACAGCAGAAGTTGAAATCCTCCTTCGCTCCGAATGGCACACCTTAGCGGCCCGTACGGCTCTACGCAAAACCCATTACACGCTCGCCACCACACAGTGCACGAAATTGGTTAATAGCCAAGCCGTATGCAAAGTCCGTGCGGTTTGATGCCGATGTGTGTGTGCCGTACAGGAACGACAGCGTAATGTAGATCGATCAATCGATCGTTTGCATCGACGATCGGCTGTGCACTACCCACAGCGCGGCACAGTTTGCTCGATGAAACTGTACTGCTCCACCAACGTACACACGGTGCCCCACACACTGCGCCTGTGAGTGTGTGTAGTGCAGAGTAGAGACGCTGCACGTTCAAACAAAGGAACTGTGGGACCCGGGCCCCGAACCTAACGGTGAATGTTTGGCGTGGCTACGGTGTGGATGTGGCGCAGGCACCTGGTTCCTGGTGCTGACACCAGCCACATTGTATCACCCAGCTGCGTACTACCGGCAGCCGAGTGTGATCGCGAGCTCGCCAGATTAGCTTTACAGGGTTTTTGCAACGGACAGGGTATGGCGAACCATATCTAGTTTTTTTTTCCAGCGATTCAGTAAAATGATTTTGTTTTACTATTTACTATTTAACACTAGAACTACCAAGCGTTTTAAGCGTTTTTCAGTGATGGTCACTTTATAAACCATTTCGAAGTCCATGATTAATTTTTAATACGTTTTTGAGTTCGTACTACAGAAAAGATATTTAGATGCCTTGGTATAATTGTTTTACCTCAAAAAATAGTCTAATAAAAATGAAGCGTTTTAGTCAAAATGACTGGTCCGGTAGTTAATAGTATTAACATTCCTGCTTCCGCGTATTCGTTCGTGCGATTCAGTACGTTGGGCTCGCAGCCATGTCTATTGTAAAACCCTGTAAGCATCACCCGACCGGACTCGGGACACCGCCGTTGTTAAAGGGACAGAGCGCAGAGAAAGCTATGTCGAAGCCAACAACAGAAAAGCCACAGCCCGAGGGAGGGGATCTCCGGGTGTTTGGGGTGGTGGGGTAGTACAATGGGCACTGAAATATGGCCGCGATCGCAGCCGATTATAGGCAGGAAACGGGGAGTGTTGTAACGGAAACTCGACCGACCGATCTGCGCGTAGGGGCATCAGCTATCGGGGACCAGTTTCATCGCAGCGCGCCGGTTTGACCCAATGCCTCAAACCTCCGAGCCGGATTCATTCGCTGCAGCGGACTTGGGCCGCCAGAGTGCGCCGGGTTTGCCCACGTCACAGTGTACGGCGCAAGCTGTCAGACGACCTTCTCTTCGGTGCGGTTGTGTTTTTTTTTTATTTGTTTCCTGTCACCCGTTCACTGGGCCGTTCTTCCTCCGGGCTGTTCCCATTTTTGGTCCAGCTGGGTAAGGTGTCAGCCCCCGGCTCACATCGGAGCACACTGTTGGCCTTCTAGGCTAGCGGCTTTTGGGGCGACAAACACTCATCCTTCGAGATATCTCGCTCGAAGGGACGGTCCACCACAGATCTCGGTGTGTTTTGCTGAAGAACTGCAAGTTCCAGGTTGGATAACATTCGTTCACCAATTCCACCGATGAAGTAAACGACATCATCATCACTGTAGAATTCTTTCCCTGCCACGGTACACAGTCACCTCCACGGCTACGAGAATGCGCTTGCGAAGCAGCACCGAACGACGAGAAGAAAAAAAAAACGACACAACAACTTCAAATCTCTGCATGTCGTCGCCCCGCGTTCGGACCGTTCCCGTAAGCAGCGGCCCTGGATTTGCTGGCCGGGGCCCTGTCTGTTCTGCCAAGCAGAGGCGAAGCCTTTTTGTGAATCTTTTTTCACACCGCATCTCTTTCCCACCGCTGTGGAGATGATCGAGACCGAGCGGATCGATTGCGTGCGCTCTCTCGCTCTCCCGCTCTCTCTCTCCCTCGATCGCTACCTACAGCGCTGCAGAGCGTTTGGTATACTGCGCAACGATCACCATCTCATCGCCATCATCATCATCCACTTGTCGTCCACTCTTCTTCGCCAGTGCTGCACGCTCACTCCACGGCTCGGATGATGGAGCGTTCTCCGTATCTCCGTGTGGTGGTGGTAGTGATGCTGCGAGAGTGACAGAGAGAGAGAGAAGCGAGTAGACCCTCGGAATTCAGCGTGCGGGCGCGCATCCGTTTGGACCGGAGACCGCGAGCTGTAGCTCATGGTTCTTTGAGGCAGAGGGGCACAAAAAAAAAAACAACATCAACATACATAGGGCTACCGGCGTTACGCGTTTTGTTTTGTGCGGCCCCTTGTTGTGTGCGCGGTGTACAGCACAAAAACCGGCACGCGGACGAGCGACCCGTTTCGAGCCGGTGAATGGACGCTGGGCGATCGCGACCGATCCGCGATCAATGTGTGTGCGGAGGGAGAAACCTGTGAAGAACTAAGGGGGCAGGAGAGGGAGAGATGGAAAGGGAAGTGAGCGGGATTCGAACCGTTCGTTCGCTCCATAAGCACCACCACACAGCACAGTCGCAACCAAACGGCAATCGCGGCCATCGGGTTTTCGCGGTGTACGGTGCGGTGTGGTTGTGTGGACGTAACGCGCGTACAGCAGAAAAAAAAAACGGAACGAGGAAACACTGTCTGGAGATGCAATACGATCGTGCGCTCGTGGTGTGCCGGGATGCTGTGTAAAGCGCGCGTTGGTACGGGCGTGGTGGTGTGGAGCAGAAATTGAATACCAAAATACTCAACGAGCCAACACGGAACAAATAACAGAAAGAAGAACACGATGTAGCACACACACACACATGTACACAAGGCAGTTGTTTAACATAAAGGCCATGAACGAAGCCTTGCTTCATGGCACTTCAATCTGGTCGTGGTAGGCGACGATTTTGTTTTGTTGAAGGTGCTTTTTTTCGCTGGAGTTGGAACGAGGTGGAGCTCATACATTGGGATATGGATATGGAAAATCAGCGTGCCTCTACGCAATGGGATTACGGCCCAACACCGTGCGGAGGGTGTGTTCTACTTTGTTCGTATTAACAGTCAGACCTTCTGCTTGCGAAGACGACTTCGGATGGAGGTTGTGTTGAGGTGTTGTGCTAAATGAATCTTTAGAGTAGAGTCAGTCACATGAATCTTAAGTGAGGAGTCATTCACATGAATCTTGAGGAATCTACTCTCAAAAGGTTCCATGAATCTTGAGAGCAGTGGTGACTGAATCTTCGTCGATTTATGAATCTTTGAACTGGACTTTCAGATTAAAGATTCACTTAGATCCATGAATCGGAATCAGATTCACTCACTTTAGTAAGGATTTCGTGTAAATCATACTCCACCAAAGCGTTTTTACGTAGTGTTAAGTTCTCCACCCAAGCTACGACTCTGTGAGATGAAGTAGAACACACGCCAAGCAGCAGATCACTCCCGTGTGTTGTACCTGACAGACGCTTTCGATCGAGTACGGGGCACGAGAGAAGCATTTAAGATTATCAAACGCAGGCACTCTCGCAGCACGCGCACGAGGCCGGATCGACGACGCAAGCAGAGAGAGAGAGAAGCAGAACGACCACGCCAAGAGCAGCGGAGATTATTGGCGCGCTCCTGACGGCCAACAGCCGTTTGCCAGCGACGAGTCTGCGGGCAGTGGCGACGCAGAACCAGCCAGCACATCCATCGGCCATCATAATTTTGTGCGCCGTGGGGAGTTCAAGTTCCTGGCGGTACGGCCGGTAGGAAGGGAGACCGGCGCAACGCATCGCTCGGGCGCAATCGCAGTCGATCGCCAACCAAACCCCGGTGCGCGTCGCGTCACTCACCGGGGGGAATCGGGTTTTTGTGAAGCCCGGTAGCTACTGTGTGACCCGGACTGCGTCAGGAGTCGCCTCGTCGCTACCAATGCTCTGTCACTACGCAATGGGACTCCTTCCACACGCCACTCCTTCTGGAGCCCACAGTTCCATGGGCAAAAAAAAAAATCGATCCCGAGCTATCGTGTCGGAAGTTGGAAACGTGCCTTCCCCACCGGTTTTGCGTTACCCCGGTGCCCTGCCCAGACCCAAAACTTGTTCGTCATGTTCTTGCTTTCTTTCTCATTCTCTCATTTCCATCTCTCTTTCGCCTCTCTCTCTCTCTTTCTTTCGCTCTCGCGTATAGCCTTTAGAGTTCGAACTAATTCTTTCTTTTGCCCTTCTTCAAGTGGACTAACAGTCCGCGCCACGCCACGTATATACCCCGCTGTTAGGCTGTAGACGTGTCAGTGCCGCGCGGCACAACGTTACTACCTAAGGCTGTTCCTGCTGCTCCGAAACTCTGTGGGCCCTTTCCGCATCGAACTGTTGACTTTTTGAGGGGCAACAATCGGTTCGATTCTGTTCTATTGCAAACACTCCCCCGCCCCATCTCTCCCCCCACCACTTTGGGTGGAAATGGAAACAAACTGAAATCTGATTGTATCCGGGGACGACACTGGCAAGGGACACGATTATGTTTGGGAAGTAACGCAGCGTAACACCGAAATCGGTTAATCAACTCGGGTCGCTCGGGAGGAAAAACATTGATTGCGCGAAGTTGCGCGGTTGATATATGATTGATCGAGAGCCACACTATTTTATCACCATCAAATGTGGAGGGATCGTACACAACACATGTGCCAGCTATTTAGAATATAGGGTAATAGCTGTAAAGTGTTGGACAAGGTTTAATTATTGGAATGAACTCAGTTGCTTCTGAAGGCTCATTGTTAAGGATGAGGTTTCGAAGGGAAAGTGATTTAGACAACCAGAGTAGTGTTGGGTAAACTTGATTCCGAGTCATGGATCTGAATCAATCTTTGAACTGGATGAATACATCTGTGACTCTATTCCTAGGACTTATACATCTTCAAAGATTCGTGGCACCATTGTTGGCGATAGGGCTTAAACTTAATTCTTCGGCATATCTTCGCCCTTACCCCGTCTTTAATTCAGAAGTAAAACGAATATTATATTTCCACAGAGATTCAAGAATCTTTGAGGATTCAGGAATCTCTGAGGATTTGTGAATATTTGAAGATTAAGGAATCTTTTTGAGAATTGATTTCTGATTCGGATGACTTCAATGAAAATACCCACGAAAAGATACGAATAAAAGTACCCTGGAACTGCGAACAGGAACTTGCAAGTTCTCGAACAAGTAGGTCTAATATGGAATGTTCAGAAGTTGCTCAGTTAGTTGCATTGTGACGTGGTTCAAAAGTTAAGGCTTGGAAATGCAAAACAATAATTCTGAAGATCCCTATAAACCGAAGTATTCATGGAGTTGCAACTGTCCAGAAAAAAGTTTCTGTGCAGGAAGATAAGACCGAAGACATTCTGAAGATGTCTCTAGTATGGAATTAGTTCATTTTTCACCTAAATTATATAATTAATGACTTCAACTTTGAAGCGAATCTTGAAACGCTGTCGAATAATTCGCCATTGGACAGTTCCAGTGTTGGGCAGCAGGAAATGACTCCCAACTCAACATCCGCATCTACATCTCTGTTGCCGTCTAGCAACGTATCCGTACCGCTTCAGAGTGCTTCGAGCAAAATTCGTCCACCTTCATTTGCATTACTACTTCCGCAGAGACGAACCCATCCGTGCCTTTTACGCCGGCATCTACTACTACGCATTCAGAATCCGTTCATGTTTCTCTATCTTGCTTGTCACCGCTCCACGTTGGATGGAAGCAGTGCGCAAAAAGGGACAACGTACGCACGGTTTAAATTTAAACTTTCGAGAAAATGGCAGGTGCTACCCTCCGTCGAGCACTCTCGAACGTCGTGTGCGTCTCTGTGTTGTATGCGGTTGTTGAGGGATTTGAGAGGTGCGTCGTAAATTGCGTCGCTGGAGCGACAGAAAAGGAAATGTCTCGAAGGAAGTGTCTGCACGGGAGCCAACAAGTGTACGGCAACGAACACGCCAACATTTTGACGAGCGAGTGTAATGGGAAGGAAGGTACCGCGGGTGGAGGGAAGGTGATTCGATGATGAGTTCGACTTAGTAACCGGTGATTCGAAATTTGTCTGGGTTTGGGATTTCAATTCAAGCAGGCGAGAAGGCACATTTAGCTTCTTTGCATACTAGATCAGTTTAATTTAGCCCAACTGCCCTTGCCCGCTACTAGATTTAGTTTTTATTTGGAAATTATTGGAAACAAAAATATGTGCCACAGTGCGCCGATTAGAGCCCCGGAGTAACGATTTCCGAATTGGTGTAGAATAATTTGACAATCAATTATAGTGCCTTCTGTACGATCGATTCCGGTTTAGTTCATTCATCTTTATCAAACGGCCAAAACCAAAACCACCATCGGAAACGATTATCAAAAACATAATTATGGGACCGATGGCTGCTCTTATCAAACGCAGCACCAGAAACTTGTACGAATCGACATAGCAGTACGCAGGCTCAAAGACGACTCTGCTCCCCCCTCCCCAAAAAAGTCGTTCTATTTCGTTAAACATGGAACCAAGTTTTTGCCAAACTTTGATATGTTTACGAGGTTTTTGTTGTTGGTTCGAACACGCGGCGAAATAAGTTGAAAAAGTGTTCGGTACGGTACCAACCGAAACCATCCGGCACAAAAGTGCGTCGATGAGAGCGTAACGCTCGTCGCGCTGATAACCTTCTGCGGCTAACCCGAAATGATCAACCCGTTAATCCAGTTTTCCACAAAAAAAAAAAACGCGGGTACCAATTATTGTTGGGGACAGATTACGGACCGGGCATATATTGCAACAACAAACAACAAAAAAAAACCACCGTAACCGGAAGGGGAATGGCACCACACTTCCAACAGCGACACAGCGGATGTGCTGAGTTATGGTGCTCGCGTTTTTTTCATGCCACTGTTGTTGGCAGCCATCAAGCGTACTGCGGTTGTGCTGATTACACTAATGAAATGCAATGAAGCGAAACAATTGCTTTGCTAGTTTTGTAACGGTCGTTCGTTCACACTGCCACAATGCTACTTACTTTGAAATAGGGAAAAAGTGCCACGAAGAACCGCAACACAGAAAAGACTTCTGTAGACTATTTGGATAATGTGTACGGAATTTTGGGAGAATTTTGGACCAAAGCTGTAGGTTTCCAGTTTTCCCTGCTTAACCTTTTCCCTGCTTAAATTCTTAGCATTGCTTAACTTTTTCAAATATATTTCTTTTAGTTTGTCGGAGGAGAGAATCTTCATAGAGAACCCACGTTCAGAGGACGCCTGCGCGTATGCAGGAGGCACCACACCCAGGGAACTGCCCGATTCGCCGGAGCGCCTACGGACTAAAAACTCCTCAGGCCTCAGGACCTATGCTGGTTGGTCCATTAAGACATTACGTCAGCGATATCAAATATATTTAAGAGATGAGAAGTGGACGGTAAGCTTAGTCCTGACTGCATCAAATGTATCTTCTCGTTGTAAGATTACTATGTAAAGTTGCTCTTTCTAGTCATTGAAAGTCGATGAAACTATAACATTGAGAAGTGCTTTTGACGTCGTCTGACGATATCCAATGGTTTTAACTTGATGTAAAAGATGGTGAATTTACCAATGAATCTTATGAACAATGAGACGTTTAACCACTTACCTGTTAAGAAAAGGTTGTGTGAGGACGTAATATAGCGCACTACTCCAGAAGAAGGACAAACGATGAAAAGGAGGCTGTTCGACGATTAAGTTGAGAATGCACTGGGGTACCACGTGTTTCGGGTCCTACATCACTTGATCTTGACACTAAGCTAGCTGCCTCTCTAGATCATTAAAGCTTCACATTAAAGGAGCAAGAATACAAGAATGGTCAAATATGAGTATTCTTTAGCTGCCGATCATCAAGGAGTTGGAGTGCGACTACAAGAATGGTCAGATAAGGGTATTTATATTCACTTGGTCTAGACATTGTATTCCTCCGTAAGTAGTCTTTAGTAGTTTAGGTTACTGACAATCATCTCGTAGTTGGAACAAGAATACGTCATTATTACTATTCGTTCCAGCTGTTGATATCATTGGAATAGCCTCTCCTTTCTATTCGCATGCGATTCTTGAACGTTCTCGAATGGACATTTAGTTATCCCACCAATACTGTCGCATGTTGGTGCAATAGACGTGAAAGCAAACGTCATGAAAAGCACATCATCCTGTCAACTGTCTTTGTCTCCTGTCAACTGTCATAAGTGTACAGCGATACTAACTTCAACGCTTTGTCAAACGGGTCGTCATGGTGATCATAAAAGCAATGGTCAATTGTTTTCATTATCAAGTATTTCGTCCTTTTTAAAGATATTCAATCATTCTTTATACGATTACTTCTTCTAAGGTTTGAAACGCATCTCCCATATGATAGTAAAGGATTCGCATACAAACAAAATTGTACGTATCACAACTCGTCGATACGTTGATAAAAATGGACAAACACAATACAAACCATACAGTTGGAAACTAGCTTGCCGGCCAATCCTCAATTTGTTTAGCGAACAGCGAACCTAGACCGTCGCCAAATGGCACCTCGTGTCCGCGTGGCTGGGTACTACTCCGCGTTGCGTTCCAGCCCGACCAGGGACGCGTTCCCCGTTTGCTTACGGCAAACAGTTTGCATTTACGACGCGCCGGAATGCTGTGAATGGGGCACTGTTTTCCACGGATCCGGCGTGGCCAACCGGCTGTGACAAATGGTACACAAGAGCGTGCGCGCGCGCGCGAACACACTTACCCGCTCGTTCATACGCGCAAAAAAAAAAAAAATACCGAACCGATGTAGAATGGAAATAAATAAATAAACAGCATGACGACGCGACGGCAAACGAATTTCGACCCGAAAAAGTTAAAAGACTAAAAAAGAAAGAAAGCAAACAGCAGTTTTCATATGAACGACGCGGAACTCACGCCGGGTTTTTGGCTGTTAAAGCCTGCAAAGAGCTGGAGGGAGGAGAGGACAAACCCGGCCTATTTTGCCGTGAGACCCCTCCACCGGCAGCAGACCTCCTGTGTGTTGACACCGGTGCCGGAGTTCGAACACATCGCAGGCCCCAGAATCAATGGTGTTGATTATTCAGCCTGTCCCAGGCTGCGGTTTGGGAAGAACCTTTTGGACCCCGGGGTGGATGATGGCGACAGACACGCACGTGTGTATGGGTGTGCTGGGGGGGGGGGGAAGAAAGGTAGCGTGGTGCAGATAGGAAAACCGAACGTAGCCCTCGAAACGCTGATAAGAAGCGCCTTTTGAGCGTGCGACGAGGGAGAAGCGATCGATTCGGACAAATTTCTGGCCGAACACTCCGGGACCCTCAGCCGGTGTGAGTGTGTTGGTAGCGGTTGTGGTTGTGCAATATATGTAATGCGATGTACCGAGATATGGGTTAGGTGGAGATTGATCGATCGCGATCGATGCTTTACGGTGCACGGTTACTACACAGCTAGCTTTTTAGCGCAGGTTGTGTGCCTTATGTGATTGTACACCGTCTGCTGGACAGTACCTGGACTGACTTCTCTTGCCGATCGAGTTGGTAGGTACGATCCTCATATGTATATGTGTCTCTGCGTGTGCGTATTTTTCAACATTCACAGTACGGCAGCAATACGGTTTCCGCTTGGGGCTTGAATGTTGATGGGAATTTGCACATCCCACTTCGACAGCTAAAACAGAGAGAAAGAGAGAGATAGTGAGAGCAAAAATCTGAGACAACCGGGTATACCGTACCATAAGGAATATTTATAGAAATTCACAAACCGACGCCGATCCGATCGCTTCCGCTCTGCCAACTCATACGCGGCGGCGTTGTGTAACGCGGATGGGTGACGTTTCCAGGCCAAACTTCCGAGCGCGATAAGTTTTCCCGAAGCCGTTTTGCCTACCAGAACGCCGCTGCTAATTGCGGTGTCCACGTTTCACCGCGCTTCCGGTCGTTCACAGGGCCGTCTCCCGGTGCCGGTTGCCACTCTGCACTGCCTTTACGTAATACAGCGAGCCCCGGGACGCATGCCTTAGAAAGAGAGAGAGAGAGAGAAAAACAGAGAGAGTGTGTGTGTTTGCTTTGCTTATCAACCGCATGCTGGGGCCCACGATCGCTTGCCGCTGTTATCAATGAGCTGTCAGATTGGCATATTGACCTCCCTGCGCGCAAGTGCCGCGCTGGCTGGGCTGTGCCGTCCTCTCGATTTCATTCCCCAGCATTTGTGCTGGCCACATGCCACATCGATGTCAACGGATGTGTTTTTTCCCCCTACGGTGAAAGCACAAAAAAGGCGAACGCTTCACAGAACGTGCGTGACTCCGTCACCGGAAAACAAACCTGCAAGCGCGTTGCTTCCATCACTAATCGAATCGGCAAGGCGTTCTATTCGAGCAACACCATACCATCACCACCGCCATCGTATCGGTAACGGTGCGAACTGCGGCGGTGTAGTAAGTGCACTAAAAACAGGAGTACGAAAATAGAATATTCCACTTCGGATATATTGTTTTTTTTTTTCTCCTGTGCACTCTCCACCGTTTTTCGACATGGTTTGTTTGAAAGCGGAACGTGCGATGACATACTACGCATTCATAAACGGTTGGGCCTGTGTGCGTTGCTTTGGTAACTGGCTATGGAAGGTCCCTGTAACGTCAATGCACACTAGCATCATCTAAGCATCTCCTGTATCCGAGTACGCGCGTATACTTTGCTAACATCCGAGTGTAATTCTCTTACCAATACCGGTGCGTGTTTCGGGGCCGGGATCGATCGATCGATTCCCCTTCGTGTGCTGTACGTCCGCTTCAGTTCAGCACCGGTGTGTGGTGCAGGTCAAAGTATCTTCTTATCTGACGCTCCGCAGAAAAAAAAGCGTTTGCGTCGCAGCTCCATTTTTTTTCTCTCTCGCTTTAGAATACACGGTGAAAAATAGTTGGCTTGTGGTCGCGGCCGAGAAAAGGCACCCTTGTTTACACAGACCGTGGTATTCGAACGCGCGCATCGTATCCCTTCTCGGGTATGGACGGTTTCCTGCCCTTCTTCTCACGGAACCTCCACCAAAGCGAAGGAAAAATGAATCGGATCGGTGTAAGACAGGCGTTGGCGATGGTGGTGGTGGTGGCTGCTGCCGCTGGGACCATGAATGTAAAGGTGTGTACTAGAAGTAGATCTCTTGCTCCCCCTATATCTCGGGCTGGTGGTGTTTTGTCGAGCAGCATAAAAAAATGTTAATGAAATTGAGTAATTTCTATTTTTAGACAATTCCTATACCCCAACGCACGCTTTCCCGATTTTCCTCTGTTGGTCACGTCGGCACGCACACACACACACGCGCAGCTAAATATACAAACCACTACCGTGCTTCTTTCCGACGAACGGACGGCAGGTTTTCCACCGCCGAATCGGTAATGTTTGGTTTATTAGCTAGCGTTGTTGTTGGCTGCTGCTGCTGCTGCTACTGACGTCCACAACAGGCAGCCATGCTGTGAAAAATGGTTGACACACTCGCTTGCCCATCGAGGGACCGGGAATGCCGGGGCACCGGGGGAAAGATCGCCGAGTAAAACCCAGCTACAAGGACAAATCTTTGGGCGTCTTTCATTCAACTCACTATCACCACCATCACCCGGATAGGGCCGGGAGTTGCTTGCACGTTGATTGTTGCACGATGCGATGCGGAGCACTTGATGGCATTTACTGATACAGCTACTCATTAGCCAATCGGACGGACAGTGCCGTGCAGGGTTCGGCCGTGTTCGAAATCATATCTATCATCAATTATGCTCCCGTCACTGCAGCAGAAACGGCAGATTTTAAACTGCAACCAGAACCAAGAGACGGAACGCATCGTTGGAACGCATTGCTGTGATGGCGCCATACGAAGGTAAGCGGTTTGTGTATTTTGCTCCCCTTTCCACACCGCCCGGGGGTGCGACGAGTTCCTCTCAACGAATGGGTGCATGAGCGCAATGTGAAGCGAAATGTATATTCTGTCGAAAATATTGGACTATTTATGTCAACGGTTAGGGCGCTACCGATGCAGATGTGCAAAACGAAACCGAGTTGAGATTGCACGGCAGGGAAAGGGCAGAAATACTTAACAAAACTGCACAACATTCCAAAAGCACGCGTCGTTGTTCAACTTTACGGGGTGCCAAAATGAGAAGGTGTTATAGTACAACCTGCAATGTGACAGCGCAACTTTTTGGGGCGCCTTGTTTTTAACTTCTACCATACAAGAGTTTTCGGTAAAGAAAGGCACATTTAACCAAGTTTTCTCTTCTCTCATCACCTTGCACCTTGCATCACCTCAGCGGAGTATTACTCCGGCTAGATTAGTCCAATGCAGTGGACTGATCATTTCATTAGAATGGTACCTGACAACCTAGCTCGTAAAGTCCTTTTAGCTTGTTTACATAGACAGAGGGGGCGTGGTAGGCCCAAATGGGGATGGAGTGATGGCATTGGGCTGTCCGTCAAAAGGACCGGTAAGGCGACGACGACCGACATTCGAGCGTGGATCCTGGAGCAAGCCAAGACCACGAAGTCATTATAGCGCTTGAAAATTAAGTCAATAATTAGTAGACCCTTTCAAGATGATTAGATGATCAACATTGGTAAAGGCCTGCAAAGACATCCCGCTGAGTTGAAGCGTTGTCCAGAAACACCAGGATCAGAGGGACAAATAGCTGAGATGGGAATTCCTTATCGGACAGTTGAGTATTTCCACCGAGTATCATAGTGACGCAAGATCAATTTGGAGGTTCAAATCGGTTCGATCGGTTCGGTTCAAGGAGTGGATATCGTGCGTGAAAATAGCAATGATGAAATGATCTCAGCTACACATTTTACTAAGAAGTAATTTGCCGTGTAAGTCAACAACACCTTCGTTTAAATGTGTAAAGCAATATGCTCTAGAAGGACTTCCAGTGATGAAAGATTGTTTATTTATTTATGAAAGATATATAACTGGAGACTTCGCTAAGGCTCTGGTACGAAGTCAGTTGCGAAGCATTGAACTTTGACTCATAAACGCGACGCATGCATGTGTCATCGATGTTTACAAGGCATGCTTTGATTCTACACCGTCTTAGTAGCGCTTTGGTTGGTAGGAAATGATTAAATTATTTGCTTTTTCAGAACTTTATTCGTTCCGGTGGTTAAAATCATTTCTATTTGTCGATTCATCCGTGCCGAGACAGTGCGCAATCGATGTAAACAGTTTGAAGAACATATTTTTTTTTGTTAGTACTGGAGCTTGAGTTAAGTATAGGCACAGTTGAGCTCCGTATGCAGACGCAGACTCCGCATGCGCACGCGGCGGATGTTGTGGTTTTGCACCATTTGGCAAATTGCACTCTAGCGCGTTACGCGTCACACTTCGCTTGCATGGCAGCGGCCGGAAGTGATCAACATCCCAGCCAACCGTTCAGCTTAACAGTTCGTTTATGGTGGGGTAGTAGCGCCTTTCCTGTATGGGAGCTAAATTTAAAGTTTTCGTAACAATGCACCATATCCGGTTGGGACTTTTCTTAGGCCATTAACCCTCTTAGGATCGGTACCATGCAGGGGGAGGGGTGGGAGCAGCACTACCTGTGGTGCATCATCATTTTGGGTTGAGTGTTTTCTCTCTCTCTCTCTCGCTCTCCCGCTCTAGATGCAACTTCCACGATGCGCACCAGAAAACTCAACCAAAAAACCGCCAGACGCGCGTTCTTCATGCCGTGCAATTAATTATAAATAGTTGGTGTGACACAGACAACATACCGCTGTGGTCGCTTTCGTTTAAAAGTCAATGAAATGATATCGTATACGTACGGCAAACCCCCCATCCAACCCATTTGTTTATTTTGCCTCGCCGGCTAAGGTGTTTTCCGTTTGGTGCGGCCATCAAGAAGTACCTGCGTGGTACAGGTTGGGGAGCTTTTCTTTCCTTTTTGTTTTTTTTTTGGTTGATTTTCGTTTGCCTGCCGCTGCTATTAATTTTAACGATATACTAAAAATACGACGATGCAAAAGATCACGTTCACCGGCTGTGACGTTGATGTTTGGTCCCATCAACAATATTCATACTTATGGCGCAAAATCTGCAACTCTCTGTTCCACCTGCTGTATATGCCCGTTGGGGAACCGTTCCTGCAGCTCATTTTGGGTTGAGCTCATTTCCATTCCTTTTTCCTGTTACTTACAAGAACGAGAACAGATTAAGGAAACCTACGACAACTTGCCCCTCGGGATAATCAGAACCACGTGGTAAAACACGATGGAGCCGCCTGGTAGTTTAGTACAAACACATGGCTGCGTAACATTTTCTTTCCAAGCGAAACCGTTTGCACAGAGTCGTGAAACTAAAAGAGAAAAAAAACACGCACACACGTAGATTTTTAAATTGGTCATTATGTTATTATTATTATAAACAGGTAAGGTCATAATTACAGGTTTTGTTTCCGAAATTAATAGATAAAAAAAAACATAATTATTCAAATCGTATAATATAATACATAAATATATATACCTATATACAAAACATGTACAAAAAACAAACAAAAAGCTTTACGCATGTACGGTTTCAAGTAGTAGTAGTATTCACACACACACACACATATTTCGGTCAGTGCATTTAGCATAGTGCTAGCGTGTATGACTGTTTGCATCACTGTGTGTTGTATTTCTTTCTTCACAATTAGTTAGCCGACCATAAAGGAGTACATTTTTGCATGAGTTTGTTTGTTTCTTTTGTTAATTGTTTGCCGTAGAATGTCTAACCGGCTTAAATGTTTTTTTTTTTTTGCTTTTGTTTCTATTTTTGTATTTTGTATTACGGAAACTGCTGCATATTAATATACAAAACACATTTATATGCTGTTTTATCATGGGAGTTATGTGTGTGTGTGTGTGGTTGTTTAGGTTTTTGTTTGTTTGTTTCATACTATGTGGGTTTTACTCACATTCAGTTACAAAAATATGTCTCTAGTAGTTTGATCTTGTTGTTGTTGTTTTTTTTATATGTGTTCTGTTTTCTTTTTGATTTCACTTTTTTGTATTAACAGTTTTTAAAATTGTGTTCTCTTTGCTAGAAACATGTTGCATGTTTAGACGATCATTTAGTAGGTTTATCTTTCCGTTTATCCGTGTTTTTTTTGTTTCCTCACCCGATCTCAGCTGCCCCCCCCCCGGTACGGTCACAGTTACTGGTAAGGTTGTATAAGGTGTTCCGCATAGTAGCTGTGTTTGTATATTGATCTGTATAATAGAACTCTCTTCATCGCCATCACGCCGTAACGTGCGTTACGGCGTTACGCGACCCGCAGCAATTAATCGTATTAGTAATAGTAATCTTAGTTCATTGGTGTTGTCTGATGGATGAGAACATTTTTAACATTCAGGCTTTGCGCGCGCACACAGGTAAACAGTTTTGCTTTGAAGTGATACAAATACACACAGTCAGACAGTGGGGCCATCCGCAAAATAGATCTCGGTTTTTTTTTTGTTGTCGTTTGTCACACATCTGGATTGAATAAACAAAAACAAAACTCTTCTCGTTTGTTTTACACTTCCGTCTCAGGTATGTAGTTACTACATTGCATTTAGGCAACAGTTACACAGTTACATTGGTAGCAGTAGTAAATAGTGGTAGTAGTAGTAGCAATAGTAGTAGTAATAGTGTGCCTTAATTACTTTTCCTTGCGTTTTATCGTGTCGGGAGTTTTTTTAAAGTGGTACCACACGTCCCTTACAACACTATACAATCATGTTCATATCTTTTGGTTTTAGTAAACGTGTAATGTAATGTTTAGGTGTGTTGGTGCGCTTTTTGCTTTTTTTGTTTTTGTCACTTTCCGAATTCCAGTTTAGAATATATGGTTTCAACCAATACGCTTTTCCCTTATCCTATCTACCATCCTCCCACCGTGGTGGCATAGTTTATACAGCACACACACACATACATACGCAGAAGACACACACACATACACACACATATACAGGTGGCTTTAATTGCTGATTTATGTACAATTCATTAATTTCTATTTGTTTCCAACTATCACCCGCCCACACCGCATAATCGCATCCCCTTCTCCCATTCCCTATCCCTATCTCTTTTTTTCCCCCGTTTTGCCCGGTGCTAAAAGTGCTAAATGTGGTTCGCTCATTAGTAAGTAAAAGTCTTCTTCGTTACCAGTTTGATTTTTGAATTAAACTTTCACCTTTTTTTCTTCCTAAACTGTTTGCTCTTTCTGCTCACACATGCACTTGTTGCCTTTGTTTACTATTATTGTGTAGCAATAATAATAATAATAATAATAATGATAATAATAATGATAATAATGATAATCTTACCAATTTGTTTCATAGTTTTGTTTATGCTTACTTCTCGTTTCTTTACACATTTCCATGTGTTTGTTTTCTGTTCTGCTCCCTCGTTAGCGCCACTTTTATGCTTTTAATGCAGTTTCAGTCCATTTTTTGTATGTTTTGTTTGCAACAGTAGGAAGTTTCATGTTTTTCTTTCATCATTTCGGTGCTTATCCCCCTCCTTTTTTTTGCTCTACTTTGACCTTGCACCACGGAAATGCGTATGATTTACAACGTTTGGATTATATTAGTTTTGTTTCCAGGGGGCGGCAATTTTAATCAGTTCAATCATCACTATTATTCCCGATTCAGGTAGCGTAAGGTGTGGTAGAGCTTCGATAGCATCGAGAGATTGCCAGCTGTACTCAGCCCTACACTCACACACGCAGACACATATAAATGTACGATTTGCAGAAATTCTTTCGGTCTTATCTAATGTTGGTTTAGTCATACTCATGCTAATTGCTTCGTCACAATACGTTTCAATGAAGGCCCACAATGATTTGTTTCTTTTGTTTTGTTTTCTAAATGTTTGTTACCTCTTGAAGAACAATGCAGTCGGCGGCGAAGATTGGGGTGGAAAACGCGACAAAGAAATGTGCAACAGGGCGGCAGGGGTCCCACCCTCCCCCCCAGGTCAACAATCAACCCGATACACCCGAAACATATTCGTAAGGAGACCAAAGTGCGCGACAGCCTTTCCTTTTCTTTCTTTCCTTACCGCAACAACAACGGCAACCTCAACAACGCAAACAAACAAGTGCAATGAAGCAGGGGATGCTGCTGCTTGTTCTGGTTGCGATACTTTCCTTCGTTTTCTTTCCACTGCCGAAACCATCCGGTGATCCGAACCCTCTGTCCGAATGTACTCTGTCTCTCTTTGTCGCTCTTTCTCTCTCTTGAATGAATTTGTTCATTTTTTAGTTCTTGTTTTGTTTTAAACTGTTATGGTTTCGATTTGTTAGCTAAATAATTTATTTTCTCTTTCTTCTCTTGTTTACTTAGTATATATTACATTCGCATGGTTTTGTTTGCCTGTTTTCTTCTTCTTCTTCTTCTTCTTCTTCTACCGGAGCAACGAAGCACACACACACACACTCACACTTCCGGCACGTGCATTTTACTTACAGGTTTTTTTTTGTTTTAATATATTCAATGCCTTTTTTTACAAGTTGCTTCGCTTTCTTTTCGTGTGTGTGGGTGTGTGTTTTTGTTTCTTTTTGTTGTCGTTTAAAGCGTCATGGGATTTTCCTTCCGTCTCTTTCGCTCCGGCACTCTAGGTTTTGACGCCTTGCTACGTACATTCTTGCTTCCTACTTAACTAACCTTCCTACCTACAACGCTACATACATACAAACATACATATACATCCTTCCTTTCTCTTTCACTTTCTCTCTCTCTCTCTCTCTCGCGCACATCCGCTTTTGATAGGTCGACAGAATATTTAGCTTAAGCTTAAAGATAGCATAATAATGTTACGCGTGTCCTGCCCCTTAACTTTGCCAAACAATGGTTTTGAAAACAACGCGCAATAAGACACCGATGGATAAGGGGACAACCACCACCACCACCACCTCAGCTGTCACAGCAAACCATTTTGGCGTGTACTAAAAAAACGTTTGCCCATTTGTTCGGCGTTTGTTGCATTTAGTCGTGGAAAATGGAGCAAACAAATAATGCGTGTTTCGTGCATCTCCAAACACGCAATCCACGATTGGAGTTGGTTCCTTGGTTATCGGTTTTTTTTGTTTCAAACGGTTCGCTCCTAGGGCGTGCTCTAGTGTGTACTGTTTTGTTTCGCGTACAATTAAAATAATAATAATAATAATAATAATAATAATTAGCAAATAAAACGTAACATAAAACACAACTAAAACCGGGATTCGACGAATGCACAGAAAAGTAAAAACGGGCATGTGTATGTGTGGGTGTGTGGGTGTGTTACACTAATTTCCTTATAACTTGCTCTTTCGTACACATTTGTTTTTTCGACATCATTTCGACTGTTGTATTTGCTGTTTGTTCTCTCTCTCTCTCTCTCTCTCTCTGTCGTTCTCTTTCGGGTTTTTTTTACATTTATATATCTTAATTTCTCTTTCTTCATCGACCACTTCTTTACATACTTTTTTTTTGTGTGCAGAATTGTTGTCTCTTCACTCCGCAAAAGAATTGTTTCTATTATTTTCTTTTTGTTTTGTAAAACACATCGAACATCGAACACACAGGCTCTCGGTTCGATTCGTGCCTTCTTTGCCCTAAATGTGACACGGAAAACATGGCGAAACACAGCCTTGTTTCGTATGTTTCACGTTTCGTTTTTGTTTTGTTTTGTTTGTTTGTTTTGCATTGCAATGTCTGCCCTTCGTTCCTTTGCTTTTTACAACACTATATAATGCACGACTAGATAATACTGGAAATTAAATCCTACTCGAAATCTTGAGTTCGTTTGCTTTGTTTTTATGTTTTTTTTTTTAATATATATTCTTCTGCTTCTGGTTTCTGTTCTTGTTTGTTTGTTGCTTCCATTTGTTTGCACCGATTTGTCTTTGTTACCTTTCGCTGTTCTTTGTTAAATGTTCCGCTCAGATAGCTTTCTTCCCTTTGGAGGGTGTTTTTTCGAGTGGGGGGGGGGGGGGGGGGGGGAGATGGATCAGGGAAACGGGATAACAGTGGAATGATAATAGTTTAGATAAGAGTTTAGTGTTAAACACAACTACCGAGCAGTTAGGTACGGGTATACCGGAAAGTGAAACATGTCAGACACGGCGCACTGATGTGTGCACAGGGGTGGCGGCGGAGAGCCTGTTTTGGCGCTTGTCCAAAACGGCAAAAGCGGCACCAGCACCAAATCGAGGGCATCCGGTTTTGGATGGAAATTTTTCAAATATTCGCTAGAACGCGATAGAAAGAAAAAAAAGAAGCACAGCAAACATCTAAAGGATCAAACTTATAAATATAGTCACCGCCACCAAAAAAAAAAAAAAAACAAGAGCCGTTACCAACGCCGTCGGGAGTGTTGCACGCGCGAAAGGAAGCAGCCAAACGTTTATGAATGAATTTTATTTTTAAAACTTTCAACTGCCCTTTTTTGAACCGTGCGGGCGCGCGGCCATCCTGCTGCGCACAACATTTCACAACGCGCATTTGCGCACGTAGCGCGCAATCCCAATCGTATCCCTTTTTTTTTGGGATGGAGGGGGGGGGGGGCGAAAACGAATTTTGCCAAATGTTTATTACAAAATTTAAAAAAAAAATAAACAGAAGCAAAAAAAAGGGAAATAAAATTAGACGAATGAGCGTTTTTGTGGCGGTGGGAGGGTTTTTGGGACGGCAACACACAGCCACAAACACAAATAGAGTGTGCGTCCAAAACTGCACCGCATTTTTTCGACCATTTTGTCCGACGCAATCCGGAGCGGATGACGCACGAGCCCGAGTGTCGGTGTGAGCAGCGCCTTTTGTTTGCGTCGATCAGTCAACCATACGACACGCGCACAATAGCGCGCGCATGTGATCCTCCTAAAATACTAAAACACTAACACACCGCCGGTGCGTTCTGCTGTACGGAGAAATGGTTGACGTTGGACGTCTTTTGGCGGGAATGAAACTGCCAACAGCAACAACTAGTATGCAATGCGTAGAGCGCAAATATGGCAATTAACACAACGACATGTTGCGTAGCTGGGCGTGTGTGTGAGTATGCGAAAAGGACAAAGCAAATTTCTAGGAAATATGAGCTTCGGGGTTGAGGAAAAAGAAAAACATGGCCAAAACAGAAGACAAAAAAATGCACACACTCACACCATTGCAGACTTTTGTTGTTTTTTTTTGTTAACGATTCGTGATACAAAATATGCAACGAGAACTATACGAATACTCTGTGTGTGTGTGTGTGTGTGACACGACCCGCTTCGTTTTGTTAGCCGTACCAGATGGTAGGATGCGATCCGATCGGAATTTTGTGGCGAGTTGTTGTTTTGTTGCTTTCGGCTCTTGTTTTCCCCTCCTCCCTTTCCCTTCCTCCGGAGCACGTCCTGATCGATCAGGTACGTGAAAAACGGCATTGCCCAAATGCTAGGACGTCAACAACAAAAAAAAAAGGTGCAGATCACATCCGCGAGCCCCGGGCCATGTGTCCTGGCCGTTAATATCTTCTGCAGAGCTTCTTCGCCTACTGCATCCCACTGCGCAGGAGGGCAGAGTAAAGAATGAAGGTTCTCCAAATGCTACACATTCCACGTACCGTCCCTTTTTGGTGGCCATCAACACCAGTTGGAAAGCGGTAGAGAAGTCCGACATCCGTTGGGATAGAATTCACTATGAAAACAAAAAAAAAACACCTCGGCTGATAACGAACGGAACGGAGGTTGTCTAAGGAAGATGAATGATCTCCAGGGAGAGCATGGGTGATCTTCATCTGCGGCTGATCGTTCCGCGGACACAAACCCATCGTCAGCTGTCGAGACAGCAGAGATGAATGAAAAACCTCGTAAACAAAATGTCATTAACGAACGCTCTCGTTTCGTTACGCACTTCGATCCGATCTTTACGAGATGTGGCGGGATCCTGAAGAACTTGGCGGAGTAGCGAATTGTAAGGGATCTTCATCGATTTCGTGCAATAACGCATTGAGGTTGTTAGGAATTCTGACCAAGCATAGCAAGTTTGAGAGATGGAGAGTGACCCAAAATGGAAGATGACAGTGGATTCCTAAGGACCTATTGGAACCATCAAACATCTCTGCCAGACAAAGACAAGAACGAGTCTTCTGAGGCTCAGTAGTGGAATTACTTGGATCACGCGATAAGTAAATTCAGATCCTGGCATACGTGGAAGATATAGACATCAACATCATCATCTTCAAAGAGTCATCTGAGGTTCAGTAGTGGAATCACCTGGATCACCCGATAGGTCAATCCAGTTCTTGGCATACGTGGAAGATATAGACATCAACATCATCATCTTCAAAGAGTCATCTGAGGTTCAGTAGTGGAATCACCTGGATCACCTGATAAGTCAATTCAGATCCTGGCATACGTGAAAGATATAGACATCAACATCATCATCTTCAAAGAGTCATCTGGGGTTCAGTAGTGGAATCACCTGGATCACCTGATAAGTCAATTCAGATCCTGGCATATGTGGAAGATATAGAAATCATTATCATCTTCAAAGAGTCATCTGAGGCTCAGTAGTGGAGTCACCTGAATCACCCGATAGGTCAATCCAGATCCTGGCATATGTGGAAGATATAGACATCATTGAAACACGACTCTCTTACAACTATTGAAGTTGATCTCCAACGATAAGTGATCGTAGTTGTGAAGCCCGTGCACCATGTTGAGATACGCAAGCGCATTAGTGTTGCTACAGTCTGAGGATACTTCTCGACTCATCTATATCTATATAAGCTATATCTCTGAAGACGAGACCTTCATTGCAGTATACTCCTGACCGTGTTTCTGTGACCGGGTAGTTGGTGCCGGAGGGAAAATGGGAGAGGGGGGGTAATGGTACGATAAGGAGACTCAACACTCGAACACGACCTCCGGGGGAGTGGAAACATAACCCTACAGCAAAAGGATCCCCAGTGCCTGAGGCAGTAGCGGTGAGTTAGCAAATGAGGAACGAAACAATGTGGACACGAACGCGCCACGGTTCTACAGGTGCAACATCATCATAATCATCGTCGAATCATCGTCCTCGTCACCGTCGTGCTCGTCGACGAACGCGTCCCGATCGTAGCAACCCACCGCATCCTGCACCACATCCTCATCCTCCTCCTCCTCCTCCTCCTGCTCCTCCTCGCCATCGGTTTCGGTGTGGAGATGGTCGGTGGCCGACCAACAGTGCCACCACCGTCAGTAGCTGGTATCGGTGCTGGTATCGAGCAGTCGCTTCTCCGGCGTGGTCAGATCGTTCGACGACGCATCCGCCGACCGGTGGTGCAGATGATGCCGCAGTTGGTGGTGCAGATGCTGCAGCGTCGCATCGCCATCCGCCGGGTCGCCCTTCGCCCGCAGCTCGTGCAGCCCGGCCGCGTTTAATGCACCGACGCCACCGCCCGGCCCACCGAGCAGCTCCGTGCCAAACATTGAACCGTTGAGTATGCCACCGGGCGCGCTGTTGCTGGCTCCCCCGGGCGCAGCCGGGTGCTGCGTGCAGCGGCAACCGTGGCGGGAATGTTTGGCGTAGCAGCGGGCACAGATCGCGACGCAGCCGCGCATCGGCCAGTAACACCACAGGCAGGGCAGGGCCACCGACAGCGCGCCGAGACAGCCCCAGCGGGTCGTGCGCTTGTGCGGCACGCAGGAACAGGGATCGTCCGCGCAGGACACGGTTTCCGTCTCGATCGTCCCGTCCGGCCCGACCACCTCCCGCTCGAACTCGTGCTCCTTCGAGCAGTGGTAGTAGAGCGCCTTCACGCAGCACAGACAGGACGCGTAGTCGATGATCGTTTCCGCACTGCACAGGCAGCTCTTGTCGCAGAGCCAGTGCGATGGGAGCGGTCGGGGCTTTTGGCACTCCTCGCACCGGCACCGCCGGCACCGGGGGCACGTGATCGAACCGATGCCGATCAGCCCGTCCGCACCGTTCACACCGGCGGTACCGAGCGCGCCGGGGCTTACCCCACCGACCGTCGCTATCGCCGCCCGGCCGTGGTGCCGATGGTGGTGGTGGTGGTGGTGCTGCAGTTCCAGCTCCAGCAGCTCGTGCCGGTCCGTGCCGTCCTTCTTCTTCGCCGGCTGTTTGGTGATGATGGTCGATCCGCGCGCAATACTGTTCGCGCTCCCGAGCGGCCCGCCACCGACGGTGCCGGTCGGCGCGGTGAGCCCGTGCCGCCCCTCCGTACTCTTCACCACCCGTATCGCGTCACTGTTGCCGATCCCCGGCGGGGACCGCGTCCGGTCGGCCGCGGGCCGCGGCTGCCCCGTTATGACCGGCACCGCCGCATCACCCCCGACCAGCAGGGAGAGGTTGCGGTGCTGCTGGTGCGGGACGGTGCCCGGCTGCAACCCCGACAGCAGTCCGCCGGCCGATGGAATGTTGGGCCCACCGCCGACCGTCGGCCCGCTGGTGCGGCCGAACGGCGTGTCGACGTACTCGTTCGCGAGCCGCTCCGCTTCCGGGCGCGGTGCGGCCAACGTGACCGGGGTCGTCGGGTTGGAGGCGTTCGTGGTGGCGGCCGGTCCGATCGGTTGATCGACCGGCAGCAGCAGCACCGGCGGTGCACCGCCGGTATCGCTGGCCGACCCGTGCGGAATACTTGCGAGATGGGGATGGTGGTGCGCCGGCGGGCTGCCGGCCGACGGGGTGTGCCGGCGGCGGGCAAAGGTACTGCCGGCCGGTGACGTGGGCCGCTGGTGTGGTGGCAGCGGGGGCGGCGGCGGTGTCGCCGATCGGGTGTGGAGCGGCACGAGCGGTGCGATCTGGTGCGGCCTCAGCAGCGCGACCGTCGACGAGCTGGACGATACCGACGACAACGTGGACGAGTTGCTGCCGATGCTTCGATTGCTCTGCTGGTGCGGATGATTGTGCTGATGATGGTGCGGATGCGGATGCGGATGGGGATGGTGCGGATGGGGCTGATGATGCTGATGAGGTTGACTACTGCCGCTTCGGGCATTGTTGCCACCAGTGCTACCGCTACCGCCACTACTACTACTACTGCTATTATTATTATTATTATTATTATTATTATTATTATGATTTAGATTACTATTATTACACCTACTGCTAGCGCTACTGCTGGTGCTATTGCTAGTGCTGCTAGTGCTACTATTACTTCTACTACTGCTATTTATTAGGCTAGCACTGTTAAAACTACTGTCGCCGGTTGGCCCCGCCGCGGCGGCGGCCACCGCGCTCGTATGATTATGAGGATTATTATTCATAAAAATAGTATTATTATTGTTACTGCTGTTATTACTAGCATTATTGTTGCCGTTGCTGCTGATATTATTACACGCGACGCTGCTGCTGCTGTCGTTACCGTTGCTGACGCTACCACCGATCAGGTGTCTCGGTTTCGGTGACAGCTGCGGTGGCGCCCCTGTCGATGCTGCTGGCAGGGCGGACCGCTGCAGGTGGCCGGACCCCGTGCCGGTCGTTGCCCCGGCCCCGCTCATGCTGCCGATCATCGGCGTGGGGTGTGGCGCGGGTGCGACGACGGTGACGGTGGTGGCGTGCGGTTCCGGGGCCCGGGGACGATGGACGCGGGGCAACGATTTTGGGGGCCTTGGGGGCGCCAAACTAGTGCCGCCATTGCGCCGATCCATGAAGACACCCACCCGCGATCGGTCGCGATCCGGTTGCGTTACGACCTGGTTGGTGGGTGGTTCGAGGGGTACGTGAAGATGTTTCGCGACGGTTCCTTCCGGATGAATGGGCCAGCAGGTGAAGGGGGGTGGGGGAAGGGGGCGCGGGGTGGAAGAGGGAGGAAGGAGGGGGAGGGCGGGGGAGAAAGGATTTAGCGTTGCCCTTCTTCGTTGGTCGCTGCTGGGTGGTTTCGGGACCGTAACGACGCACTTCTCGTTCTGCTCGTCGCTGGTTTCGTTCTTCGTCTGCCGCTCAATGCGTTGTTCGTTGCGCCGTTACCGTTGCTTTGGTAGCGATAGGAATAATGCTGCTGCTGTTGCTGCACACAGTCAAACGCCTCCACGTGGCGGGTAAGTTTTCGCTTTGTCGTCTGCTTCTGCTTCGTCTTCATCAGCCGAAGGTCACCAAAATCCGTCGTCATCGTTTTGTTAATCGCCTTCTGGAACCGAACGCAGGATGGGTTTTGCGGATCGAACGGAAAAGAAGAAGAAGGAAAAGAAGAAAAACAACACACAATTAGATAAGTTTATCGCATGAAGTTAAAAAAAAAGTTTGTAAAAAAACCGCAAAAAAGGAAATTGAAATATTTTGTTCACTTAGGTCAAACTTCCACTGGACCTTATGATACTTTATTGAAGATACCCCCTTCGGACAGTAGAATATGCTAAGGAAGAACCTATACTATAGCAGAATAATTAGAATTCGCAAAAATTCATAGCATAGCAGAATAACTGGAACGTGGAAGTCTATTGAGAAATTTGGGTTTCATAGTGTTTTGTTTGAATTTCCTACACCTATGTAGTGGTGTGATGATTTTCCACGAAAAAAACGGTACTGTGGATAGCAATCCTCACTCCCAAGAGCTGTCAAAATCCCTCCTTCTACGAGTACTTTATATTAAATAGACCTAGATGTAGATCTCTATTACCAAGACAAACGCAAATGCCGGTCAGTAGTCAGTTCATCGACGAATGAAAAGCACACACTCGTTGACACATACTAATTGCTCAAATCATCTGTCAATGTGTTTGGCACTGCCAGCCACATTCACCTCAGTTCCGTGCGTTTGACGGAAGAGGGCGCTATCTCGCAACGCGTGAGCCCACTTGGCTTCTTATCTAGATGTTGGCCTTTAACGATGTTTTTTCAATGAATTACATGACAAATACGGCTTCAAAGTTGACTCATAGACGCTTTCCACACGTAAGCGTGGCCTAACTTACAATATCCTCGTCTAAAGTTTGTATTTTTGACACTTGATTGAAAATAGTAATTATACAGTCAAGGCTCGCTAACCTGCAAGCTCAAAGCTCAGAGAGATTTGCAGCTTTGAGACACAAAAACACTGCGAGGCTATACCATTTATGTATGGCTAAAGTTTAAAACGCAGGCATCATGAGCTGTCATTGGCAAACACCAAAACACGGCTACTTAGGAGAGACATTGGTGTACAAACATCATGCGGAGCTTAGAGAAAGTGATGTTGGGGAAATTTCGCGGCTTTGAGAGACATAAAATGTATTGCAATTGAAGGAACTGTCAAAAATGTTCATCTTAGACTTAGAGATTTGCTCTCTTTGAGAGATACTTCCCTAGAGAGACTTGACTGTATTTACAAATTCGTAGATGATCTTGGTAAATAACAGTAACAAGAATTGTTTCATGAAGTATAAACGCTTAATTTCTAATTCCACACCCACGATGATCCACGTCCACAGCACTGGAACTGCTGGAACCACCTCAGTGTCACATCGACTGATAACCAACTAAAGCGAATCGTATCGTAATTCGGAGCCTGCCAATGCATCGTCTGTTTTGTTTTGTGCTGCAATAGGATGATCATCACCCAAAAAAAAAAAAAAAACCTTCCTACACAGTCAATGGGCATCATATTGGGCGGTTGATAGTAGAGGGCACTATTCCACACACGGTGATAGTAAGTGCGAGATAAAAAACACCAACCACACACACGCATGGCGTTGTTGGAACAGTTGCGAACCAAGTGCAGCGGAATGAAGCACACGCACACACCGCCACCGCCAGTGAAGCGTGAAGTTTCTTAACAAACAATTAATCATTATCCGCCGGTATCAGGCATGCCGAGAGAGAGAGAGAGAGAGATAGAGAGCAGTAACCCAGCATCACTGTGTGCGCGTATTGGTCTGTATAATCATCCGTTCGTTCGTTTTTTCTATCCATTTAAGAATTCACCAAAATTGTTATTGGGTTGATATTTAATGTTTGTCCCCCTCTTTCCCCCTCCCTCTCTCTCTCTTCCCGCACACACACATTTCGCTGGGTGTGTGTCGGCCCAATTGTGCATGTGTTTTGCTGTGCCCGAGGAGTTTTGTTTGCATTCTTCGCATTTTTTCGCACCACACGGTGGTGGTGGGATTTGTTCCACGACGCGCCGTCGCTGTAGTGGTTCGTTGGCTGAACATTCGGCATTTTTTGCTTGTCTTTTTTGCACCCCTGGCTTTGCTTTAGTTTTTGCCACCGTTTATGGGCGTTGTGCTGATGGTGATTAAGAAGACATTTGCAATTGGCGATAATTGCACGCGGATACAAAGTGTAACGTTTTGCACCAGCGTTGTTGATCTGAGGCTGATGTACGGTTGAGACTTCAAGCTTCCCTCATAAACGGACGGGATGAAAGGAAAAGTAGCTAGAATTAGGAATGAATTCCAGATGAACTAGAGATGAACGATTGTACAACTTAGACTTGCGTTGGGTGTTCCAGATTCAAATTCTATTCATGAATGCCTAAAGATGTTTAAATTAACAAACATTCAAACCCAGTTAAAAGTACGTAAGTATACACAAGATATATTGTAGCCAAATGAATAAAAATGCATCCACTGTTTAATGTTTCGAGATTCATAAATCGTTAGAGGTTTATGGACACTCTAGGCACTCTTTTAGCCACTCTAAAAGAATCGAATTAGAGATCTACAATTTTCTAGCTGATTCGCGAATCTTCTGCGACTGATGAATCTGTTAACACTAGTGTTGTGCTTAATGAATCTTTTGAGAACAGTCGTTCATGTGGAACTTTAATGAGGAATCGACTCTCAAAGAGTCATAAATCCTCTTAGCTTTTTTGACACCTGATGATCGGGGAAGGGGTGGAGTTGGAGGTCACAAATCTTGAATGATTTATGAATCTTTCAAGTAGAGATTCAAGTCAAATTCAGAGCAGTTCAGTTCCAAGATTCATTCAGATTCTCCCATCACTAGTTGACACTAACATTGACTAAGGAAAAGACGAATTGTAAGTGGCCCTCCGACAAAGCAACAGCCAATCCTTTTTTTGGCATAAATGTAAAGAGTGTTGCTTCTTCGTCTAGCAATACAGAACAAAAGTAGCTTGTTGGAAATAAATAAGGCAACACGTCCAAAAGACGCCACTGGGCCTCGCTATATGGATTCCTCCTACATTTCAGCGTAATGCAGCACTTCTACTCGGTGTTTGAATTCGCCTCATCCAGTGGTAGAGAGCGAAATAAAAAAAAAACAAGAACAACAACCCCGTTGAAATTCATTGCTATCACAAGAGAAAAAAAAAATACCCGACGGAGAGAGAGAGAAAAAATAAACAAACAAACAAGCTAATCTTAATTTGCATAGTTTCACCATCCTTCGATGGAGGAGCAGCAGCAACGGCGGCTCAGACACCACTGGCCACGGATAGAAGGTCACCGCATCTTCGTCACCCGCCCCCCCCCCCCCACCTTCCGCCCCTTACGTTTCTTTATTCCCCCCTCCCCCCACCACCCATCCCACCTTTCTTGGCCAACCTGATGCTTGGACTAAATTGGACAGCAGCGGTAGGAACAGCACACGCACACACACCGAACCTGGATGAACGAATTCGAGCCGATCGGGGTCTAGTCTGGGCAGTGCTGCAAGAAACTGGAATTCCGAAAAGTGGAACTGGAATTCAAACACATAATGCGTGTTCCGTGCGTGAGATTTCCATTTTTAACGTATGAATGAATGAACGACCAACTGGCGCCAGCATTAACACCTCCCGGTGGAGGAACCGGCTAGGCAGGGGTGGTGGAATGGGGGAAGGGTGTGTGTGTGTGAGAGAGAGAAAGAGAAAGAGAATGGCATGGTGATGTCGAATTGGTTTTTGCGTGCGACTCAACATTCCATTCCCCGGTAGGGGTTGGCTTTTCGATCGACCCTCGCGGACCATTCTCGGTGTTGTTGATTCGCCTTGTACAAACTCACACACACACACGCAGCCCTCCTGTGTGATCTTCCCGTGATCGATCGTGTGATCAACCTTTGCATTCTTTTATGCCACAGTACAATGAAGCAATAGGGTCGACAATAATGTAGCGATCAACTATGGAGAGATGTCTGCGTTCGGGGCAGAGATCTCCAGATCGCTCAATATCCTTAGAATTCAGGAGGAGCTGATCATTACCTCTTTATGTGGGTAGAATGTTTTATAACATCTCCGGAAGAGAGACATAATTATACGCTCTTTTTTTCGGCACAACAAGAGAGGAACTTCAAGTGGTGGCCTTGCCTTTTATGGACATCTTTGATTGCATTTATACTAGAGATGTGCACGCTGAGTAAGAGTGAGTGAGTGATTTGAAACCTTCGAGAGAGTGAATGAATATAAATCAGCACGAAGAGTTTTTATGACTCCTTTAACCACTCTTTTGCGTCTATACTCACTCTTACTCTCTGTGACGACTAGAAACTCACTCAGGAGTGAGTAAAAGAGTATTATCACTCTTTGGATTATAATCACTCTGTAAGAGTGAGTAAAAGAGTATTATCACTCTTTGGATTATAATCACTCTGTAAGAGTGAGTAAAAGAGTATCATCACTCTTTTGGGATTGTAAGCACCGAGGATGAGTGAAAAAACGTCCAGGAAACGACAGGGGATCCCCTGGCGGGCGATGAATAAAATCCAAAGAGAGTGATAAAACACGTTTTCTCACTCATCCTCGGTGCTTACAATCCCAAAAGAGTGATGATACTCTTTTACTCACTCTTACAGAGTGATTATAATCCAAAGAGTGATAATACTCTTTTACTCACTCTTACAGAGTGATTATAATCCAAAGAGTAATAAAACAGTTTTACTCACTCCTGAGTGAGTTTCTAGTCGGCACAGAGAGTAAGAGTGAGTATAAACGCAAAAGAGTGGTAAAAACATAAATGCAGTGTAATATTTTTTAATGAATCTCAAAAGAGTGAGTAAAGGTTTCAAATCTTTAAACCCACTCTTTGACTCCGATTCAAATCATTGAAAAGAGTGATTATTCTCATCTCTAATTTACACATCGCTGGAATGGAATGGAGCTGGTTAGTGAATTTCAAGAATTTCTACTCCAAAAGCACATCAGACTTTACTCAAATTCTACTCCTATCTTCAATTTTAGATATGACAATCGCAAGATATCCCGGGAACGGAATTGCCATACCCAGCGCACCAATACCCCCGACTGTTCCGGGCATCTCCCGCCTGCACGAGACTGTTCGGAGCCATCATCGAGCGAAGGACATCCCACTTCAGCAAGTTCTCAAGTGGCTTACCGTAAAATCCCTTTATGGCCCCCGGTGCAACCTGTGCAGTACCGGACGCGCAGGTAAGAAGTTGACAGCCGGGACATTTCTTCAAAGGATCAAACTACGGTGGATCGAACGGTCGGTACCTGGGCGGAGGTTGCAAAATTGCGTACCGTGTTGGTGTGCGAGGTCCAAAGGGTCTCGGAATGGTGTGAATGGCTTTTCCAGGAAAGCCCTTCCTCACACTGCTCCAGCAAGCAAGAAGTTATGTGAAGCGATTGATGGAAAACGGCAACCAAAACAGGGTGAGAGGTTAAGAACAACCGAACTTGTACAATGTTAGACACTTATTTAAGCTTTATAGTGCTTATTTCGAGAAGTACCTCAGCACTGTGCCTTTGGAGGACTCAAAGTGCAACTTCTTCGCCGTTCTTTTCTGCATCATCCAATATCCGCGAGGAACTTCAACTACCTTTCTGAGGCGAAACCAAGCTGTACCTTCAGCCTCTTATCACTCCAGTGTCCTCGTAAGCTCGCACGGCCGGGAGCCACCGACGGTCACAACAACCCAGAAGGTGCCATTAGGGTGTGATTCATTTCCCGGCCGGGTTTTAAAGCCCCCGATCCGGTCCGGTGTCTCGGGTGTGTGTGTGCGTTCCCTGTGGTGTCGTCAAGAGGGCCATATTGCCAGGGGTAAGCGCACCGTTCACCTGCGCATTGTTTCGTCCGTCGCTTTATATGCGCTTCATTAACCGTGGCCTGCAACGATCGGCCACTTCAAAACGAAAGTGGAAAGAACGGAGCTCGTTTCGATCGAGATCCTGTTCCCTGTGGCTTACGTGGCGGGTAAGCATTACGTTTTCGCGTGAACGAGGGACAGTACCGTGGGTACGGTGTATATGAGGCGTCCACATACCGGCCAGGTCGTAAATCGCAATGGGCAAACGGTTCTCGGGTCTCTGGGGTAGAATGGCCCTTTTTTACGACCATAGCGAATGCAAGGTGTAAGGGCAAGGGATCGGTTAGGCTCGTGCACAGCAAAAGCTCCGGTGACCGGCGATGGTGCACCAAGGGCTTGCAGGGAAGCCATATCACTGTCGCGCTTAGCCCGTTTCGTTACAACCAGGAATCGATTCCTCTGCAGAATAGTGTCACTCTCTTGACTCATTCTTCCAAAAACGCTGGAAGTTTGTCCAAGAGCTCCAAGTGGAATTAACAAAAAAAAAGCCGACGCAATACTACCCTCTATAAGTTCCACCCAGACAGGGCCCCTTACAATCGCCCGGGGTCAATACGATGTGCTGCCCTGCCGTGGTTGTGTTGCCCAGAAGGGCTAGCGAGAGAGAGAGAGAGAGAGAAACCTGTCCGATCATCAAATTAAATTAGATCGTCTGACTCCACAAACTCCATTCCGGGTTCCGAAACACAACTGGAGGGGGGGGGGGGGGGAGGAGGGGACAGGAATAGGGCGCGATGCTTCAGCGAAAAAGTGCGTGCGTGTCCTCAACTCCCGTCCCTCCCCGTGGCAAGCTTCGCACCCCTCCTAAGACACAGTACCGCCGAGAGGCTGGGACCGCGGCGGAGGAGCACTGCTGGCGACAAAACATGTCGGGTGCGACATCAGGGCGAACACGCACGGTGCCATAGCATCATAGACAGTCCGCACACGCCACGCCACGAAAGTGAACCACACGGACCTTTAATTTGTTTCCCTCCGTTAATGCCTCCATGTGTGTGTGTGTGTGTGTTTGGGAGGGGAGTGGGGGGGGGGGGGGGGGGGGTTGTGGTTTTTTTTTTGCTCAAACTACTGCTATTCCCCATTCCAATGGAGAAAGCGACCGGTTGGGCGAAGGACCGTGGCCGTCTTGATGATGACATGACACGAGCGCATAAGGGCGGAAGAGAGAGAGAGAGAAAGGGAGAGAAGGAAAGAGCGAAGCAGGTGAGCAGAAGCAGCGGTAGGACGGCGCGGGGTGAAGCTGAAGAAAGAAATCCTCATTTCGATCATCATCGTTTGTAATTATGTCCCCGGGATTGTCGATCACCCGCGGGACCCTTCTTCCACGACGCGCCAGGGGTGGAGGCTGCCGGGGCGCTGTGTTTTCCTCTTCTGCATCTTCGGCCTTTTGTCCAAGGTTTTTCCACTGTCCGCACGTAGCGGTTTGTTATTGTTGTTCGCTCCGTGGCGAAGTTCATTCTCTTTCCCTCTCTCTATCGCACACGTCCGATGCGATCCCGTCGATCGACGATTGATGGAGTTTCACCTTCCGCGGAACCTCTCCCCCCTCCTCCCCCCCAGAAGGTAACACACCAACGGATGGTGGTACGAGAGCGAGACACCTCAACACTTCCCCGGTCAGAACCTGTTGGTGGAAAAGAGTAATTGAACACCTTTTACACCCCCTTCCCTCCCCCCACGGGTTCCCGCTACCAGGTCAGCCCCCCTGGAGGGGAATCGGGTTTGGAACCGGATTTACCACAGCCAACCCCCCCCCCCTTGAAGACAACGGCGCGGTGGCGGTTTGGCGACTCTCGGGCGTGAGCAGGCGAACCGGCGAAGCAAAGCGAAGACGAGCGGACGAGCTTCCTGCTGTTGCTGTTGCTGCTGGCAGTGGAATTAAGGTGAACGTGTAACAGCAGAAGCTGCATCAGCTGAAATAGACGACGGCTGTCCAGTTTTCCCCCCCCCCCCCCCCCCCCCTGAGCTGTTGTTGAGCCATAGAAAGCCCGGCACTGGTCGTGGAATGGACGAATAAAACATGACAGCCAGCTACGGACGCCCATGTGTGAAGCTGAGTTCGGTTACAGCACGGTGTGCAGAGCCCGTGGTAACTGACAACAAAGCGATCGGATGCGAACGACTACACATTCTGAGGGTAGTAAGCGTACATTGCTAGTAAAGACTTTGGGAGTACCTTTGGAAGGTGCAAAGCCACTGTGAAGATGAGTTACTTTGGCCCTAACATTGGGGTAGATCATCCCAAAAGTTAGAAAGCTTAAACTTTAAGCCTGTATCTGTCAAATAATCCATGTACCGGGCTGTATCATTCTGTACAGATTCGTAAATGACATAGCATTTTGACATAAAGAATGACACAAGGGATCATTTTTGTGAAACTAAAATTTGAGAAAAATCGATCTAAGTTTAGTAATTTGATTTTAATTTCAATGTATTTGAAATAATATACAAGTCTGATTATCAAAATAATCTTTTTTTAGTTGTTTTCGTTAAAAAAATTGTTTACCTTTTTTGCACACGGGAAACATGGCCCAACCTGGCTCAGACCAGCTAGCAAAATTCTTTGTTTTGACATTTGTCAAGCTTTGGGTTTTGGGTACTTGGGTACATTCATTGAGAAACCAATCTAATCCTTCTTTCCTAGGCTTAACTTGGCTTGCCATTTGTATGGCGAGCTGTAAGCGGATAAGCCTGGAAACGTCAAAACGCATACAAAAAACTGGCTTAGAGCGTGATCTACCCCATTAACAGAGTACAGCGATCTTCACACATGACACCAGGATCTGTTAATGATCATGATGATTGCAGCAGTTGATATCAACGCACAATAAAGGCAAGGGATCTTCCCAACTGCCCCGGAGAAAGGACAAGATCCACAGATTGAACCGGAACAGAACGGGCACCGTGGACCGTGCGCAAACGGCAACAAAACCTAAACCCACCGCGTGGTGTGGCTGACCCGTACGCGTTTCCTCCCTACCGTTTCGAGCCCCGTTCCACCCCCGTCCACCACCAACAAAACCAACACCCCCGGCCGGATGATCCAAATGCAAGCAGCATCAGCAAGGTTATCGACCTCTCTCGCCTGCTTCACCTACAACAGCAACGTTTTGTTTTGGTTGTTTTTTTTTTGTTTTTGGTTCGGTTCTCGTCTCCACAGCAGAACCGGTGGTGGAACAACACGTGCGGCGGACGGATCACCGATTGCTTTCGCGCTTGGGAAGCCTCAATGTGCCTCCGTTTTTTTTTTTTGTTTCTTTTATTATTTTGTTCTTGTTGTGAGGATTTCGCCCTAAAGAAGGAAAGAACGGTGAAGAAAGCGCGCTGATCCGGACGTGGCCGCGAACTGGTAAGGTTGGTTAGCTGGGTGCAGGGAAGAGTCTAAGCAGCCAGGAGGGACTGTTTGTGGCTTCGTGCAACAACTACAGGTAACTGCTGCCAGATCGGTTACGTTTTCTTTAAAATTGTTTTAGTTTCACTTCAAAAATGGCGTTTTATCTATTCGTACTATACATGCAATTGATTCAAAATGGAGATAAATCAACACTGTGCTATGTAGAAGTAAAGGTTCTTTCCAGTACAGTGGAACACCGTTTAATCCGGGGGTTTGATTATTCGTGTCACTTAGAAATGACAGCTTCAAACGCAATTTGACAGATCGTTCCTTCCTCATCGAACACTGATAAATAACATTTTTCTATTTTCCACTATTTCACTATTTTTTTTTTTAATTTAAGTGAGTGAGTTACAATGAAAAATTCATTCGTGAATTGACTCTTTAAAAAAATGGGTTTTCCCTAAATCCGGTAGCACTTATTCACTCTTTAATCTTAAAGCTCGAATGAGTTGTATAGGCCCCTGAGTGAGTTGCATTACGATTCACCTCACCAAATCATGCTCACCACAGTGAGCGGAATCTATTGAGTGATTTACATAAGAATAAGTGTTTGCTGAACCTGAATCCTGAATCATGAATCTGAAAGAGATTTAGAATTGAGCGAATAACGCCGCATCTCTATTCGAAAGATTGATGACTCTACTACTCCTCTTTCAGAAGATTCATTATTCATGTGTCTGCAAGGAATCATGAATCTGTGATGAACATTGTCAGAGAGAATTCACGATTTGAATGATTCTTCACTGAATGAATGAATTTTTCCAGAAGGTGAATATGAATGGCTCTTTGCTGATGATTCATATGAATGACTCTTTATTTAAGATTCATATAAAATGAATCTTTCCTGAAAATTTGTATGAACGACTCTTTGTTAAAAATTCACATAATTGAATATTTCCTGAAAATAACTCTTGGTTGAAGATTCATATGAATGACTCTTTGTTAAAGATTCATAAAAATATCTCTTTGTTAAAGATTAATATGCATGACTCGTTTCTGAAGATTCATATGAAGTTAGGAAGATTCATATAACTCTTTTCTAAAGATTTATATGAATGACTCCCTTTAAAAGATTCATTAAATACAACAACTAGTTTTAATAACTCTTTTTCTTGCGATTGCCATAAACACAGTAAAATATTTAGTAAGAAGCATTTACTCATTCATTGTTACTCAGTATGCACATCACCAGTGTGTACGTTACAACATCCTCACAAATACTAACAAAGGCATGCTTTTGCCAGCTATTTTTGTTAATACCAATTAAGTACGGTCAAACACAACCGGAAGTGACATTTTATCCCTCAATATGACGGGGCAAAGGAGAAGAAGACGAACAGCAACCAAACAAAAAACAAAAACACTTCACTGTCGTTCAAGATAAACGATCGAACACCAACACAATGAGCAATGGGACAATTGCTGCACATGCAATGCGCTGTGCGTCTTCTTGGAAAAGAAAAGCAAAAACAAAACGAAAAACCAACAACAGTTGGCATCAGTTGGCGTTTAATCAGCACACTTCCGGTGTGACTGAATCGACCGGGGTTTTGGTTTCCCACGGGTGAAAGTTTAGCATTTGTAGCCTGAAGCTTGGAATAGGCATCGACACGTGTGTGTGTGTGTGTGTGTGTGTGTGTGAGTGCGTTTGGGATCATTCTCCTTTTTGCTGTTTGCGTTCTTTCTTCCGTTCGCTTCACAAAAGGACACACTTGAAAGAACAAAAAAAAAACAAAACGAAAACAGAAGGAAACCCCCGGAATCGAAAAGAGAAAAAAAGGAAATGGAGAAAACAGAAATGAATGAAAAGCGCAAAAAAAAAAACAAAATGATAAGAAGAAGAAGAGGAGAGGAAAAAAAAAAAGAATGCTCCCACGCTTGCCAGCGCTGTTGCAAACCGGAAACGGGAACACAAAAACAACAACTCACAAACAAAGCGGGTTTCTTCCCGTTACCGGAATTAGAATCTTTCGATAGCGTGGTTAGACCAACTCCCATACTTCGGTTCCATCTTGTGGTGCGAAAGAAAGCGCGATAGCAGACGTACCTGGGGGACGTATCCCAACAGGCACAGGAAGAGACCAATGATGAGAACCCGGCTTGCCGGTGGTGCTGGACGGGACTTTCGCAATTTTGAAGGCGTGATTTCCGTGCGGGCGTACGCGGTTATGCTGCGTCCCGTTCTGGCCCGCTTCCGGTGCCGACGAAATTCCTTCTGCCGCGAAGCGTATGACGCAACGCGTTGGGGTGACGCCTTTTACGGCCTGCCAGGAAGGAAACAGGACCATCCCCCGGGGGCCGTAGCTTTTTTTTCTGGGTCGTTGAAAGCGTGAAAGAGCCGACCAGCTTTGTTGCGTGTGCCCCCCAGCACAGCGCAGGGAAATTATTATTAATTCGGTTTACATCGCATAAATGATAAGAAATTGTTCAAAAATTCGATAAAATGCAAACACTTTTCACACTTACTGCTCTAAATTTGGGGAGAGCCGCTAAAAGGCCGTGTGTTTGTTACGGGTAAACACTCCCCCTCCCCATCCGGAAGGGGTGTGTTGTTGTGAGTATCCCAACACCATCATTCCCCGCAAAAGGCCTCCACCAAGTGGACAATCATTGACATTTTCCAATCATCCTGCTGTCGTCAATTTATCGCACCAAAACAACCTCGCCCAATAAAATTGGGAATTAATTAATTCATCCAAACAGGCACAAAAGGCAGCAGCAGGCCTTGCTTCGATGGTGAGCAGAACCTTTGTGGTGATGGCATTTTCATCAATCATTTCTGCATTGCACCTGCGCAGTTGACAGTTGTGCAAGCAGAGCGGAGAACCCGAACGCCTACTCGACAGGACGACAGAGCGAGAGAGCGCGCGCGAGAGAGAGAGCGATACACGGTTTGGAAAGAGATTGCGAGTTGTGGTGTTTTTTTTTGTTTATGGCTTTCATTTCGACCTTCTCACTGTGCAATTTCTCACCGCTCACTGCAGCGGACGCTCACTTGCCTCAACACACTGCAGGCAAATTCCTGCACTACACGCGTACGCCTACGCATTCCGTGTGCAGTGAGTGCAGAAACGGCGCTCGCTTACACGCCTTTTTGCGTCGTGGAAAAAACACACACACTGAAACGGTTTTGTTCTTCACCCAGAACCCTTAGCTGTGAGTTTTCCAATGAGCTTTGCTCAATTTAATTGAAACACATTTATGTCAAAGTATTTTTTTATACCAATTTTTCCTCTTCTTTTCAAAGGCGCAAGAGTCCTTCCTGCTGGAAAGAGCATGAGGCCCGTGTCCCGAGGTTCAGAAAATTCTTAATCTTTGCGCTGAAACACCCCACCCACCCCCCCCCCCCCCCACCATCCGCGAAAATCTTAAGCTTAATCTCGGCTCGGGAACGCGAGCCAAGCGCATGAATCAACAGCGGCACGGGCAGCCGAAAAATTACGAACGGTAAGGCAAACAAATAAACATTCCAGGAACGCGGTGTGCGTTCTCCGTGCCGATCCGGTCAATATGCGGGGACGGACATGCAGGTGGAGCAATAAACAAACCAAAAGAAACGAAACAAAAAAAAAAACCTTCACGATTTGCCACGAAAACTGTGGACGAATTGCGGGGTGGGGTGGGTTTGCGGTGGTTAGGTGCCAACGGTGGGTTGGGTTGTGGGGGTGTGGTGGTAGCGTTATTTTTAACTGACCCTTGCGCGATTCCTTCCCCAAACAAGACATACTGCTGCTGCTGCTGCTGCTTCGTACGGTCTTGCACCTAGTGTGTTTATCTGGCCCGGGTGTTTGTGGTGCAAAAAGGGCCACAATCAGCAATTGACCAACTCCCACCTCTTCCGCCAACCCCCCCCCCCCCCCCCCCCCCAACTTCTTCCCTTTTCACGCTTCATTTGTTCCGATTGTCCAGCACCTGATTTGTGGGTGAAGAACCGGGTGTGTGTGTGTGTATTGACCACCAAGAACATCAAACAATGAATTCGCGAACTCCCCCCCCCCCCCACATCACCCCTCGCTGGGTGGCGCTGGCATTCTTTTGCGGTTTGAACCGCTGAGCAGGGAGGAATTTCGCAACCCCTCGAACACCTCCGTGGGGTCCGAAGGTATCTTCAGTCGAGGGGGAGGAACGCTGGGACGGATAAGCAGGTTGGAGGATCCTTCCACCTTTTGGCAAACACACAGACCGGTGTTGCACCGTCCCCGGTGGTGTGTCCGCGTTCGTTCAACTTTCCACTGCTACAACAAACGCCCGGATTGAATGACGGCGACAGGGTGAGTTGTAAACGTGACAGGCAGGGGAGGAAGGGGAGGGGGGGGGGGGTGAACGGCAATGATCGGTCGAAAAGGAAAGGAAACAACAATATAGCGTCATATAGCGAGAAACAAAACACAATCACACACAAAAGTTCTTGCACGAGTTTTTGTTCATTTCATGCTACCTTTAAGATTCTCACAAGAGAATCACTTTCTGCGATGAGTTGAATCTGAATCAAGCAGTTGCTTTTGCGATTCACAAGCTTTACATCACACGTTTTACTACTCTTTTTCTGCGTTATTACTCACTCACTCTTTGTGTCGACTCGTGAGACACACTCTTGAGTCTTTTACTCTTTTTGGCTTGTAACTCATGAGTGAGTTGGCTGGTTGGCGCAGAGAGTGAGATGAGTGTAAACGCAAAACAGTAGTCGAAAAGAGCCATAACTACTCTTCCTACAGGGTCATCTCCACATACATTCACCTTAGCAGGGTTTCACTCACTCACTCACTCAGACCGTGCCCGGATAAGCGAACGGCACGGATAAACGCTACATCTGCCATTGTTCTGTGCATAATGAACAGTTTATTAGTGCACGCTTTTTTGTTACATTTGTGATAGTTTATTGTAATGTTTGGTGCTGTTGTTTAAGCTTTAAGCTTTAGCATTAAGTCACAGCCTTATACTGTTGCACCTTTCTTAAAGGGATTGCATAATTTGGCGGACTCGGCCATGAAGAAGACAGACAATAGCTTTAAATATATAACCAAACTGGTATATTGACTTTTTGTTTGCTGGCTTTATTATGTTTTTCCGTACATTGGGCAGCTCTTTCGGTCAATACACCAACAGCAGCATGGCACCTTCAACGGCAACCTGCTATCTGGCGGACACCGTGGAGATCGTACCGTGGAAGATAAACCAATATGAATGCTTTCATCTCTACAATGGAAAAAGCTCGCGTCACCATACGTAGGACTATTTGATTATGTTGCGAAAAGGGCAAATTAACATCGTTCATGTGTATCTCAATCAGGGTTTAGAGCTGGAGTTAAGTTCAATAATTAAATAATTAAATAATAATAATTAAATAATTAAGTTCAATAAAAGTTAACGAAAGCAAGCCAAATTTGACAGCGAAGGTGAAAATATTAAGCCAAGATGGAGTCCACTGGTGGAAAACTCATCCAAGCTGGCATTGGTAACAAATTGAGTGCAGAAAGACTGAGACTTATAACACACGATTTGCCATTTGCTGGGCTGTGATGTGATGGCCCACAAACGGGACTACATGATGACATCTCTAGTGATTTTATTAGAGTACAGAATTTTTTTTTAGATGACAGAACAACACAAGCGCCTATTAAGCCCTTAAGCGACTTTTCAACGGTCCCAGAAGACACCACCCCAGTGTAAACGCGTTGTGGGAAGGATTTTGACAACCGAACGGTGTTTGTTCTGATCCGAAGCAATGTTTACTGAATTTATCGAATTAAGTATGCTTTAATTCATGAAAAATGAAGTAAATGCTACCAACAATCATCGTCTGGTTGTAAAAATCAAACCTAGGACACGTTTATACTTCTCGGATTGTACTTCACTTCTTCCCCGTCCTGCGTGTGTTGTGGTAAACGGTGCTGCGATTGTGATATCATGTGCTGCGCTTGTTTTGTTTGGTGCTTGCGTTGTTCTGTCACCTAAAAAACCCTGTAAGATTATTAAGTTTTCGCTTGCAGTTTCATGCCCATTGTCCCTTAAATTCACGCTTTAAAGTAGTCAACTTTAAGTAGCACGGATAACAACGACACCCGGACAAAACAAACAGCCCAACCCCATCAAATCGCACTGTTCAGCTGTCAACGGCATCCAGGTGTGTTACTAAGCCGAATTAAAGCTAAGTACAAGCTGAACGCCTATTTCATAGCCTCAATAGTTTAAAAATTCTTAAAATCCTCTTGCATTTGGTACCTTTCATAATGTTCCACAATAAGGCGAACAATCGCAGTACTATCGCGCCGTGACCTTAGCTGGTAGAACCCTCGGTGTTCAAGCCGCTCAAGGTGTCTAGAACCCGGCACAGAAGCTCGTTGGCCTCCGTTCCGTGTGCCGTGTGGTTTGAGTGAGTGAGTGAGCGCAATCAAAACCATCACAGCAGCGTCCATGACCGGGGTAAATGGTGACAGGATGAAACGTTTCGGGGCCACAATATCCCCCGCCTACCCCCCTCACCCCCTGCAAGGGAGAGGCGAGTATGCAGTATGCACAGGCAGGCATCATCCGCAACACGAGCAGAAAAAAAAACTCCAAACGGCAAACGTAATTAATGCCATATGAAGATGGAAGAGCTCGGCTCACGACTTACCACTTACGGTGAACATGGCAGTCCCAGAGAGGGAGATAGAGAGAGAGAGAGCGAAAGGGAGCTTAGAGGGTAGTGGAAGAATGTGGCCGTCTTGTTGCAACGATCGTCGTATCGGGCGGACGACGATCAACGGGTTTTGCTCCATTCAACAAAGAGCGCTCCGAGACGCCGAAGTCGAAGGTGGCAAGCAAAAATGCGAACGAAAGAAGAAGAAGAAGAAGAAGAAGAAGAAAACAAACGCACACGAACATTACACACGAGATAAAAACAAAACGAAACAAAACGTCAAGAAAAGAGCATACACACACACACACACACACACACACACACACACACACACGAAACAACAGAGAGAAAAAACTGGTAGCCCTTGAGGAAGTTGTGCCGCCGTTCACCCCCCAACCCCCCCACCCCCCTTTGTGGGCCGTGGATTACTTCTACCCACGCTACCCACCCACCAAGCCCTGCTCGATCGATTGGTTGATCGGACAGGGAAAGGGAAGGGGGGAAGGGAGGGGGGAAAGGGAGGGGGGAAGTTGTATATCGGTAGCATGTAATCACCATTCGAACGGGCAATCGTTCGCTTCCGCCGTCCGATTGATAATCATGAATCAAAGTCACCGTTGTTGTGCTGCCCTTTCTGCTCCTTCTTGTCCTTCTTGTCGCGCCCTTTTACACACCTCCCGTACACACGTGGAATTGTAGGGCCTGAGGTGCACCCCCCCCCTCCACCGGTGTGACGACATAGTTTTCGTTTTTTTTTTGTGTGTGCTTAATTTATGCTGAACAAATGGTGAAATGATTGCTACACCCCGTCGGGCGAGTGGCTAAATGATTGGGATGGCCGATCGTTTGCGGCGGGAAACCCACTGGATGGTGAGATGGCCGGTTCGATCTGCTTCCGGTGGGTAGCGGTGGATCGTTGCAGTGACGCAAAAGCGAAAAGGTGCGCCCTCTGGTGGGCTAGCCAATCGATTCGAATGGGTGGCGTTGACTGCGATGTGACGCTTTCCAAGCTGAATGTGCAGAACTAACACACATCGGATCAAAGATTAGCGTGACAGCGTTGGCGCACATTGTCAGAATTTTATTCCATTTGGTGAGTTTACGTCTCCAATCTCCAAAAACCGATTAAATACCTCGGACATTGGAGTTTATTGATACTTGATTGATTATCGATACTTGATTGATACTTAGGCTAGTTGCCATAAATCTTAAGACGCTCTTGAGAGTTTTTAGACATACGAATTTCCATCAAATGGTTTTGGCCAGTACTTGTCATTTAATAACGTTTTTTAATAACGGTTGACAAGTCCAGTCCTAATGATCTACTATGTAAGAGATCGTTTCTCTGGCTGTACGTTGTCCAGAAAACAATTTCTTGCATCGGTTGTTGACGTTTTTAAAAGAAATAAAAGACAATTTTAGAGATGGTAGATAGTTAGAGCGTTATCACGACGATTAAGGTGATAAGTGCCACCTCTTACACTGTCACACAGCCCTGAGAAGGACGGAACTATCTTTATGACATTTAACAAAAAAATGGTAATTGAAGGTAAGAAACGTAAAATTACGACTAACGAGAATTGCGAATTGAAGAGTCCATCGAGATATTTCTGAGACGACCAACGTGCAAGTTATTACACAAGAGGAAGCCATCGTATCTGTCAAAACGGCCTGTCAGATAGATCAGATATCTCTGTTTTGACAGATAGACGACGAAAACAGTTGACAGAAACCATCCCACAACTGAGAGCCTTCATATCTATCAGTCAACCCATCAAATATCGAGCGAAGAGTTGAGAAATTGAATTCTTTGATCTACCTGTAGCAACTTGGCCAAGTTCTTGAAGAACTTTAATCCAAAATTTAGCTTAATTCTTTAATGAACGCCAAATAAATTATCATTTGGAACAAAGCAGTTATAAAAACCTAGCTTGATTTTCTGGAATTTGGAAAACATAACCTTAACCTTAAGGTAATAAGTCTTATTTTGACATTTGGCAGCGCAACGAAACTTTTATCTAACCCAACACTGTGGGGTAAACCTTTGAATCAGATTCAGATGTACTGAATGAGTGACACTGAATCTGTATCGTAAAGAGTCATGAATGCTCCAAGGAACTCGTCTACTATGGATCCTTCCCCAGTCATCGCTTAGTGTCTCCAAAGTGCTTGATCCATCACTGCTCTGAAGATGAATCTTGAATCTTGGGAATCTTCATGAATCTTTTGGTGAGTCGATTCGGGATTTAAATGATTCCTCTGCTAAAGATGCTAAAGATATGACTCTTCTTAAAAGATTCATTAAGCACAACACTATATCAACAATTCTAACCTCACATACTAATATTGTGTCTTGTTGATATTTAGTGAGTGAATGTCTAAGATCTCCTCTGGTCTAAGATCAGTAGCTCACAACCCCAATTTGGTTTGACAGATGCGGTAGAATGAAAGTGGCATTCCACTTAAGTAACTCCAGCCACATCAAACGTCAAAATGCATACAGAAAAACAGGCTGCAGGTATCATAGGGCCGATGGGATGCGTCCGTTCGCGCCGCCTAACCCTCAGATGTTTGCTGCAGCAACGCGTGATCGTGCGCAGCGAACGGCTGCTGTCCACAGCACAAAGAGACACAGCACCTCGTGATGCTCGTCCGCAACAAAAATGGCCAGGTGTGACACTGACTCATTCTGCCCACTTGACGATCACTTCACTTGCGTTATGCGTTACTTATCAAAGCGCAAATGTTACATGTGTTGTGACAAAAAAATAAATAACAAAGTACAGCTGTGTGCAATAAAGGCGAAGAATGGAATGAAACACTAATCTGTTTGAGATCAGTCCATTGTGAGTTGGGCGGGTGCGGATGCTGCATGGGAAGCTCCCGCTGAACACATTTTGCAAAAACCCCACCCCGGGAGCTCCTAATGTGCGCAATCAACGCGACACAAATGAGATACTTCCTCTAGGTTTCGCTTCACACAACTAACGCAACCCAACGCCCGGGCCATGCCGGAGACCGACCGACCGTCATCCGCGTTCGCCTGCCTATTCGAGGCCATTCTAATCAACGTCGCGTCGCACACCAACGATCCGCCTCACCGAACGCACTGCGCCGCTGGACGATCTAAACGTCCGCGTGGCCGCACCTCTACACACACACACACTTGGGTAGATCAACGTTCCTTCTGTGTAGTGTTTTTGAGTGTGTCTGTTGCTTCGCTCGCGCGTTTCCTTCTAAGCATGTGGGGGAAGATCGCGTGGCGGTAGACAACGTTGTGAGCTGGTGTCGAGTGCCTCCTCTAACAATTTTGCCCCCTCTCCCCCCCCCCCCCCCACATGCTATCAACACAACGCGCCGTGTTTGTTGCGTTGTTCTATAAGCAGCATAAAACACGCATTGGAAGGAAAGAGCAAACGCACAGGAAACGGCAGCGGTTTTGCACACGTCACGAGATGAAGATACTAAGTAGGCGCAGTAATAGCGCTGCTTTAGTACCACTCTACCCCGTATCACAACCACCCTCCCCTCCCCCGCCCCCCAACCCCTTTTTTGGGTCGGTCGGTAGTTGGATGACATTTTTCATTCATAAAAGAATTTTAATTCCTCTCCCCCCCCCCCCCCACCACCCCTTTGTGTCTTTCACCACACGGCGAATGTTTTTGTATTTCGAAGGTGTTGTGTTTAACTGTGTGTGTGTGTTTTTTCTTCTTCTTATTATTGTTCAGTTTAATTCAAAAAGCAATCGCCAAGGCGTGGGGCACGCGAGTGTGCGTATGAACGTGTGTGCGGATGGAACGGTTTTAGTAGTTGTGCTCGCTTTACATTTCGAACAACTCGAACCGTGCATTGCGAATCGATCGATGTGATGAGAATTTGACGGGAGGGGTTTCTTTTTTACTTTATATTTATTTTTTATTACGGGGGAGAGGGGGGTTTTGCTAACCATTGTGTTCTGCCATTTATCGGATAACGATGAGTGGATGCGTATTGATAGCGGCGTGCAAGAAATCATTACGTGCAATTAAACCCTTTTTTCCCCCGTTCCCGCCTGGCGTGTTTAGGCCAGGCGGTCGAACAAAGGGTTTCGGAACACACACAACGCATGGGGACAATTTTCGTTCATTCATCAATTTTTTTTCCTTGCTTCAACGCCGGTCGCTGAACCGAGAACCGCGCTCCCGTGCACTTTTGGTCGGTGCGTTGCGTGGTGTGGACGTAGGGTGAGGGGGGAAACGAGGAGCAGAAAGGGAAGGGCTACCTTCGGCTTATCAACTGCACCATCGTAGTCTAGTAAAATAATCACCAAAATTCTACACACCAGCGGAGAAGAAAAAAACAACAACCCGGGAGACAAGTAATACCGTTTGCCGACGGTACTTCTGTCGAGCAGCGAAACCCAAAGAAAGCGGCTATTTACCCTTTTCCCGGATGTATGTGGATGTGTGTGAGTGTGGTGGTGCGATAAGAAAAGAAGCACACGTGCAAGTTTCTGTCTGGCACACAACAAAAATACCCCCATTACAGCCTCGAATATACGAAATGTTAGTGAATATTTGACACATTTTGGACACATGTAGGACCTCGTGTAACGTGGTCTTAAGCTAATAAAAATTGTGCTTTTTGGCAACACTGCTTAAAACAGTATAACAGCGCTCAAATATACCGCACGTTCAATGAATGCGACACATTTTGGGACCCCTCCCCCCCCGCAAAAGTGTCACTTTTAAGCACCTCGTATAACGGGGTCTTCATACGTTAGTATTGTTTTGATCGTTGGCAACACTGTTTACAAACGCTACCATTAAATGCTACACACTTACATAATGAATAAGCAATTAAAGACGGTGAATGTCGGCGTTTTTTTTTATTGGCTTGGAACTGCTCGCAAGCCGCAAAAAAAACGGACGCCGCACCGTGCTCGAAGTGCTCCTTTCCAGGTGGCCCGTATTCTGTTGCTCCTGGTTCCGGTTCTGGGGTGTGTGCGGTTTTAATTTTGGTTTTCACCGGTTTGCTGGATCGTTGCCGAATATCGGGGCAAAAATTTTCACACACACACACACACACTGACACACGCACACAGTGCACACCTTTTGCTCCGTTGATTGCTTCCGTTTGAGATTGCTGCTGCAGAGATACACTTTCTTCTTCGGCTTTCGATCGTGCTGTAGCACACACCCTTCCTTTGCGCTACTCTGACAAGCAATTAAACTTGCAGCACTGGGTGTTTTACAGCATAGAAACACACGCGTGTGTACCACACGGTTATATATGCGCACACACAACAGAGACAAACAAAAGCACACACCAGCTACAACAATGCTTCTGTTGCAATTTTGCCGTTTTAAAATGAAAAAGACTTTCTTCCTTTTGTTTGCCTCGTAGAACAAAAAATCACGCAACACACGCGCGTTCTTCTGCCGCAACAACAATAACAACAAAAAAAAACACTGCAATTTGGCAACACTGGACGCTGGTTGGCTGGGCTGCTGGTTGGGTGTACTGGTTCGACTATCGAAATGGATATCTTTGGATATATCTTTCGAAGAGCGAACACACTTTCGTCGACAGAATATGCTTCGTTGGGAAACTAATGACACACACCAAGCTTAGGCTTGAAATTCTTCCTTTTTACTGCTTTCGTTTCGGGTTTAGAGCACCCAAACAACACAAATCACCACCACACACTGGGCAACTACTATTTTTTTTCTTCTCCAATACGGTAACGCTCTCTCGTTGACACTTCACAGCATCGCAAACAAAATCGCGCGATCGTAGTACACACAGAAGCCGCCTCCTAACGTTGCGACGCGGTGAGGATATTTCTTTTGCGCGTAAAATTTTTCGGTCGTATCGTGTCGTATGATCTTTCGCTACATTAAGGTGCATGTGCACGTGAAGCTCGAACAGATCGCCCCGGGTGCTTTACGCTGGGAACACGTGTTAAATTATTCACTTTTTCGACGGTATTTTGCTATATGATACACCACATTAGCACACCTTTGGCACATCGCACATTAACACAATGATCGAATGCTCGTAACGTTATGCTTCTCGTAATAAGATCGATTTTTTTTTTTGCGGTAGACTTCTTCTTTCTTTTTTCTTTAGAAGTAACTAACTCTTTCACACTTTACGCCATTCATTCATTCTATTCCTCACTCATTATTCTTCTTCTCGCCATTCGTTTCAGTTGCGAACAAAAAAAAAACACGCAAAACAGCTTCTGCGGCTCGGCCAACTGATCGCCTGGATAGCCTACACAACACCTTCACGCACGTCACCTCAACGCACAGCGGTGTGTTGAGCGAGAGAGTGCGGGAGCTGTAGCTCTCGCGCTCGGAGTTCACCAGTTGTGGCCGTGTCCTCCGCGTGGGGGGACAATTTCCGGTGCCCCCGGTATAGGCTACTCCTTTTGCTCCTACCGTCGCGATCAAGCAACAAACAGTCGCTGCCCACTAATGGTACGTGTTTCGGGTATTCGGGCACATTTTCCACGCTTGCATCTTTACCGCACTGTACCGCGACATTGCACCACACAACACGGGCCAGCCACTGCCGCTGGCAAACAAACAATACGGAACAGCTCGCTGCTGTGCGTTTCACTTGTGTGGGTGTGTTTGTTTGCCCATATGTGTGCGTGTGTATATGATGATGATCTACCCACCACTTGGGGTTGCTTGGATTTGGCTAAAACCTGCAACACACTGCAACACTACCAATCCCCTTTTGCGGGAGGAAAACGGGAAGGTGCGGGGAAAGGAGGGGTCGTGATTGGGGCGGCACCCTATTGCTTGTCGTCCCCGATCAACCACACACAGCACACAGTGATTTGCTGCTGTTTTAAGGGCAGTTTTACTGGAACGATTTGTACGGCACGGTTTTTTTTTACTTGTAAACTGTTGCCGTTTTTGTGGCCACCACTGTTGGTACACTAACACACACCGCCGTCACTCTCGCCGCGTGCACAGCTTAACCCGCGGAGAGGCGTGTTTTTTGTTGTTGTTGCTGCTGCTTTGTGGCGGAATGTGACCGCGCCAACGCACACATACGGGTGTGGTGTGACCGCACACACAAACACACACCGGCACACAGGCACTGTGGAGAGTGCGAAGAAGCAAAACTACTTTAAACACACACCGAATACTAGGCAGGTTTTGGGGGGATCGCGCACTCTGCAGTGTTTTCGGGACAAGACGGCCCAACTTTTTTTTCTCTCTCCTTACACAACTACACACACACAAACACACGCGCGCGTAGACACTTTGTCGGTGCGGTTGAACAAAATAGCACACGGAACAGTAAAAGCGGAACGATCAAACCACAAAACGGCAGACGAATGTTTCGCCGTTTGTCACGCGTGTGTCACACCACTGCAACGCACTCACACCGAGAGGGGGGACGGGGAGCGCACTAACGAAAGCGACAACAAAAAACAACGCCAAACGCGTAAGCGCCTTGCCTGTGATTCTGCACGCAGCGCTCGGGTAAGCACGATTTCTGCCTTCTAGGCGGCACCAACCCAGTATGAAAACCGCTTCACGGCACAGCGCGAGCACACACGACCGACAGCGCCTCAAATCCGTGTATGAATGGAGTGGCATACGCGCGTATGCTGCTATGCTGTTTGCGCTCATTCACAAAAGCCCAAACCCCCTGGTTCGAACCGAACCGAACGCCCGCGTACGGATGGGCCCGGGCGTGGGTTGTGTGCGTGTGGGCAACGCTTCGCAAGCTGGAACACCGTACGGTCGGTGTGTGCGTGTCGGAAACGCTTCGCCAGAGCGGGACGACGGCTGGTGGTGAAACGCTTGCGCGCCCAGCCGAAGCGAGACGGCGTGTGGTTCGCACTAGTTCGTGAGTGCGCGCGCACGCTCGCACTGCGGTATGCTGTCTCGCTTTCGCACACGAGTGCGCGCGCTCACCCACACACACACCATCGCAGCGCGTAATTCGGAAGCTGCAGCCTTGCTCCGTCTCGCTCGCTGTGGTTGCTGCGACCAACACACATACACACACATGCGAACAACATTCTCGCACACGATATAACACCACGTTGGATGTGTGCGCAGGGCGAGAAATTCCACCCGATTTGAAGGATTTTTTGATTGTTTAGTTGGCCAAAAACAAAAAAACGAACAGGGAAATATACTCATACTAATTAGCTGTTTGCGTTTTCAATCCAGCACAATGTGCCCGATTTGCGTTGGCTTGATGAACCCCGATCGTTCCGCGCATGGTGGTGTGCGTGTGCACACGGTTCGTGCCTTTGCGAGCGGGCAAGAGATCGAACGACCCCGCTGCTGTACTGCCTGTGCGCGCGCGAAAGGGAGAGCAACGGCTGTACGCGACCGCGACGCAGAGCGGGACAGCAAGTGGGGCACGTTTTTATGAATGAAACTGCGCCCCGTTTCGATGTCTCTACACCGGACGGATGAATGGAATGGAAACGAAAACCGTTCGCACACACGAGAAGCGGGCTAACCTTCATCCCTTCTACCTGTGCCCGTGCTGGCCGTAACGTCCTACACATACACACACACACACACACACTTGGGTCGCCGCGCCGTCACCTGCCCTGTGTGCCTATGCTTCTTTTTCCCCGCCTTCCCGGCCCCTCATCAACCCTCCCTCCCCCCACACATTCCACACCCTCTGCATCCATTCAACCCCTGCACCGTATCGTCACCCTTGCTGTGTTCGAAATAAACGAAAGACGAATCCGGGCAGCAGGGGGATGAAAGAAAGCAACAAAAAAACAACAACAACAACAGCACACAACCCAAAAGAAAACAGAAGAAAACCTACCGTCGGTTCCACCAGGGCATTTTTGCCTGTTCGTTTCCCGTTTTTGGATCCCGTCGCCGTCGTCGTGTGCCTATTACATTTCCAGCGTGTAGCGCGCGTATAATCTTTTCCTCGATCAAAACGCCTCAAACCAGGTCTCTTCGATTCAATTGAATGCCGTAGTGTGTCGCAAAAGGGGTTTGTTGTATGGTGCGGTAAGGGAGGATCGAGACGCGAATGGCGGAGCAACGTGACTGGAATCGTCCCCATGTTCCCCTCCCCGCTTCCCCCACATGCCTGCACGACCAGCTACCAGCGCAAGGGTGTGTGAGTGCAGGGGTAGGGAAGAAAAAGAGTGGGAGCACGGTGCCGGTCCCGCACCCTTCCGATCTTTGCCCACTTACTTCGGAACTTGCCAATAAAGCGTTATGAAATAGAAATATTAAACTGCACACTTGCTACCAGTTAAATTTTATTATAAACAAATTCCTCGTTATATTGTAGCTGACGATCAAATACTTTCATCATAAATGCTTTTCTTTCAGTATACATATTTTTACATTTGTTGGCAAAACAAAACTCACTCAAAATGATGTCTCCAATGTGTAGGAATTTGTACCGGCGAGAAAAAATATATTATGACTAATTTTGTGATTGTTCTTGCCCACTGTGCAACAGCCGCTCGCTCTCGGCGGCTACGGTGGAACAAAACTATCCGACCCACTGCTACATTCATTGAATGAGCAAGAGAGAGAGAGAGAGAGCGCGCGAGCGAGAGTGGAAGCGAATATTAAAAACATGTCGCGTGTTGCTAACGTGCGAGGGAGATAGCGAGTGACAGAGAGAGAGAGAGAGCGCGCGTGATGAATGTTAAGTTGCGGAAACGACGATCGACAAATTTCCTTCCCCGCCGTTCCACAATGGAATCGAACGGAACTGAAATGTTTGATAAAATAATTAATTAAAACAGAAAAAACGCAGCCACACATGACAATGATGGATGATTGTTGCATCTTTTAAATAGCGATTCGGATACATTCCATCAGTTCAAAGATTCATTCAGAATCATGGATCGGACTCAGATTCACCCAACACTCAGTAAGATCGATAAATTCTTATAGATTCATGACTTCTTAAGAATTAAAAAATCGTCAACGACTCATGATTCGTCAAGGATTCATTTACTTTTATAAATAGCAAAGGGGTTCCGATGAATCTGATGAAGGATTCATAAATCTATCAGGAATCATACATCATTGAGGGTTCATCAGACTTTGAAGATTCTTGATTCTTTTGAGAATCGATTCAAAATTGGAATGACTCTTTTTTAAAGATTCTTAACACGTAACGCGAATTCTGTCTTATTATATTTCCAGTTTATTGCCGGTTGGCTAGATCACTATAAGTTAAAATGAATCTAATAGGTCATCGAGCTACAGTCGCAACTAAAGGAGTCAATAACTAGAAAGAGGCATGAAATGTTTCTGTGAAGATTCTAGGCATATATCTCTAAGAACTCTGTTGTATATCTGTTGGAAGAACAACAAACCCCACATAGTGGCCACGCATCGTAAATCACCTTCAACCGGTTGCACACCAGTAGCCCATTCATGTGCTTGCAGTTAAATGATATAGTAAAAAAAAACAAAACTAAAACAGGAAAAAATCGATACCAACGTGTTGACGTTCGGTTGAAAATGACGTTGCCGTGAACCTGGCGTGTTCCAGACTGCTACCGCAGTCACAGCCGAGCTCACTAGCTAGATCACCAACCGAGTGTCGCTGAGAGAAATGATGGATTTAAATTGGAAAATTGTTGCACTGCGCCGGTCCCGTGGTTTCCGGCTGGCGTGTGCGTGGCCTGGCAGATCGGTACATTTGCGAGACTGAACTGAGTTGACCGGTGCAGGAACTCTCGGGAGGTAACCCCAGCAGCACACCTCGCATACGTCAGTTGTTGAAGCTGTAAACGAATTATTCTTGTGAATGGCATTGAAATTCATCATATTCATTTTTATTGATTGGATATAAGCCTAATACTTGATAGGGTAATTAGTAATTAGTAAACTTCGCTGTCTTTGACGGCATTCTGGTGGACATCATGGATTGATTGGTTGATTGGTGGACATCATGGAGCCCGAACCGTTTGAGTGACAATCTGCTTGTGATTTTTCCCTTCATGTTCGATTCCCTGTCATCGTATGTACTCATACAGCTCAAACAGATCTTTTAAGTGAACGAACTAAGTGCGTTCGTCAGATTGTATTACAGTTACGTGAATGGCCCCCCTGTTGAACTACCTTTATAGACAGTAAATGAATGACGCAGGTTGAGCGGCTTGTAACACAAGTTGAACTGCCCGTAACGCTAATAGAGCGGCTTGTAACGCAGGTTGAACGACTTGTAACGCAGGTTGAACGACTTGTAACGTAGGTTCCTAAAGTTCCTTTAGTTAGGTTGAACTACCCTTAATGCAGATTGAACTGCCCGTAACGCAGTTCGAACTGCCCGTAACGCAGGTTGAACTATCCGTAACGTAGGTCGAACTGCCCGTAACGCAGGTTGAACTTCCCATAATGCAGGTTGAACTGCTTGTAAGACAATTGAACTGCTCCTAACGCAGGAAGAACTGCTTGTAACGCAGGTTGAACTGCTTGTAACGCAGATTGAACTGCTCGTAACGCAGTTCGAACTGCCCGTAACACAGGTTGAACTATCCGTAACGCAGGTTGAACTATCCGTAACGCAGATTGAACTGCTCGTAGCACAGCTGGCACTTCCCATAATGCAGGTTGAACTGCTTGTTAAGCAATGGAACTGCTCCTAACGCAGGAAGAACTGCTTGTAATGCAGGTCGAACTGATCGTAAAACAGCTTGAACTATCCGTAACGTAGGTTGAACTGCCCGTAACGCAGCTTGAACTTCCCATAATGCAGGTTGAACTGCTTGTAAGGCAATTGAACTGCTCCTAACGCAGGAAGAACTGCTTGTAACGCAGGTTGAACTGCTTGTAACGCAGATTGAACTGCTCGTAACGCAGGTTGAACTGCTTGTAACGCAGATTGAACTGCTCGTAACGTAGGTCGAACTGATCGTAATGCTGGTTGAACTGTCCGTAACGCAGGTTGAACAGCTCGTAATGCAGGTTGAACTGCCCGTAACGCAGTTCGAACTGCTCGTAACACAGCTTGAACTATCCGTAACGCAGATTGAACGGCTTGTAACGTAAGGTGGAGCAACCTAAAACCTACACGTCGCTTAAACGACGTACAAATAAGACCAAAACTCTAAAAATCCCTACGTCCACCAGCTTTGTACCCAAAATTTCGTGATAATTGCATTTCCGGTTGTCAGTTCTTGTCGATCTGCAACCATGGAAGGGAGTGTCTGATGGGCTCAGAAGGTTTTTTCGTGAAACTTGCAGTCTATCCTCCTTAATTTAATATCGCAAACACCAAATGCCCGGTAGTTAGTGGCAGGTTGGGAACTAGCCGCAACAGACACACAAACACTCAATAACGAACCGATTAACGCTCATGCAATCGAGCACGGCTTAGACGATCGCTACAAAAACTGCAGCCCAAAAACTCATAATCGCCACGAGCTGAGCTTCAACCCAAAAAAAAAAAGGTTCATTTACTGCCGTGTATAGCCGTGCGCTGTGGCCGATTTCCCGTGTTCCAGTGCAGCGATCGGTACACTCCCGTCCCATCATCAGGTTCCGCGGGAATGAATGATCCAAAACAACAACAACAACAAAAACCTCAGGACAGGAAAGGAAAATTGCTCGCAACGGAATGATTTATGTACGCAACACAAACTAACACCTCTAAGGAAGTTACCCCCAGCACCGCCGTTGCACGCAGCACTGCGTCACCGAGAGGTCCGCAGGATGGTGCGAGAGCGGGAGAGCCCCCGGGAGAATAAGAAGGATGCCCACAGAATTGCTACCTGTCATTCGGCGGATAGACATCGGCATCGTACATAACCCCCTGCCGGTCCCGGATTGCGCCGTCCACCCAGTATCTCGCTCCACCGGCCGGACGGCTGAAGATCGTGCACCGGATGCAGGCAAGTGGACTTGACGACGCACTGCTCGTCCGGGGGGAGGATTTTTTCTTTCTTTCCTTCGTTCCTTTTTTTTTAAATGTTGTTGCCATTTTCTGGCTCGAGCTGCACAACCGGACGCTTGACCAGCAGCAGGGAGAGGCTGTGAATCTGGACATTAATCCTGCGCTGCGTCTCCGCCTGCCTGTTTTCCCCTTTCCTTGCTTTGCTGCCGTTCTTCCCTCTCCGCGTGTGTGTGCCGCGTTGAATGAACGTAATGCCAACGCATCGTCGATCGCACGTTTCACAAATCGGAGCAGATGCAGTTTCTGATGTCAGCTTTATATAGGTGCCCGTGCGGCGAAGAAGGGAAGAAGGGTGCAGCAAATGGGGCCAGAAGATTGGAACGGTTGCGGGACGGGGGCCAGGCCAGGGTGCGTGTTGCATTTCCGCTCGACATCAAACCTGTTTGCTGTTCGCCATCGATCGATGATCGGAGCCCGGAACGGAACCGCGCGGGTGGTGCGGGGGGTACGTTTGTCGGATAGGCAGAGGCGTAGCTTGGTCGCAATCGCAAACCGTTCAACGAGGAACACGTTTCAGCACCCTAGAAGGGAAAGTCTAATCCGCGGTGCGGTCTCATTCATAAACGATGGTAAAATGTTCTTCTCGCGTGTGCTGTATCAAGAAACGATTTGTGATGGGATGTAGGGGGGAGGGGAAGGGGAGAGGGGGGGGATAGCTGGGAGTCCATCTTTACCCGCGCATAATGGGGTTTATGCTACGGTGTCCACGCGAGGCATTAGCCTGTCGTTGCATCATAATAAGGTTTGGTAATTTGTGCCGAGTGTGTGGCTGTGGGACCCGTGTGATCGCACCTGCTGCTCACAATGCACACGGTGTCCTGTAGGGGTTTTTTGAGATGAACTGGCAATCTGAACAGGTCGTTAGGTGAATCTGAATCTCTATTGCAAAGATACATTCATTCATTCAAGCGGTATGACCTCCAAGAAGCTTGTCCGTCATGTACCACAAGCCCATCTCCAGTCCGTCATGTGATCCGCCACTGCTCTGAGGATTTCTGAACCTTTTGGGAGTCGATAACCGATTTGAATGACTACTCACTTCAGATTCATGTGGATTACTATTCACTAAGCACAACACTAGTCGTGTCCGCTGCTAAAAACCATCTGAAGTTGAAGTGGAACATGTAGAATAGTTGAGGATTCCTGGCCACTTTCTGCATCTCGTTCGAAGATCTCAGGTCATATCAGAGAAGCCATTTCAACTGGTTTTGTTTAGTGAGTGCCGTGGTCTAATTAAGTTATACATATAACAGTTTATAACAGATTTCACAGGAGATGAAACCTATCTGCGAAGTGCTTGCTAAAAACATCCTGACGTCAAACAAAATATCCAAGATTGCATTAAGCTCAGCAGACATTCGAACCTTTGAAGAGGACTGACCAGTACTGAAACTAGGTTCCTGGGTGCTACTAGAGACATCATGGGATGCTAGACTATTCCCAGGATGTCTCTAGTCCTGAGAGGTCGAGATGGTGCGTAGATGTCAATGCGGGACAACAGAGGCGGCGGATCGATGTTGTGGACTTGAGAAAACTTTGGACAGTCTCCAGACAGGTAGAACACCTGCCAACACAATGTCCACCTCAATTTGAACGCAATTCGGAATTGGTTATAACATCACCACCTCAACTCAAAAACTGCTGCAAACGAATCCTTCTCGATCTTCAGTGTGCGGAGCTCCGTACACATCTAGAGGTGCTAGAAATTGATGACCGTACTTCAAGAATTCATTTTTAAATGCGATTTTAGACTTAGAGACGCGTAAACTACAAGTCATCTTCAGGAACTCCAGAGTCTCCAAAGGCTGGACAAGTCTGTGACTATAAGTCTGAACCATTTTGACGTGTAGTGCTCACCTTTCGGTCTGATTCACAAAGACAGGCCCGAGAAGAATTGATCCCAGCTTACTCACTTGAACTTGGAAACACTGCGCCGTCTGTGTATGGCTGGCGGCGTATTTTGGCTGTGCCCGTTCCCGTTTGCAACACCAGTTACGGACGCGGAACACACATTTCTTCGAAAAAAAAGGAAACATTCTCAAAAACACACAAGCATCGCGCCTCATCGTTCAAGGTCTTTCGAATGTTTTCTATTTTGTTTTGCTTTCTTCTTACCATTGGTTCGTTGTTTGCCAAAAAAACAAAACAAAAAACAAGAAAGAAATACACACACACATTTTGGGAATATGTGTAACATTAGGTTGCGGTTGAAACATTTGATGTATCGGGGACCGGTATAAGGTTTTTTGGAGTATTTGTTGTTGTACTGCCGCCCCATAGGAATGACAGCTTGGCCGGTTAGTAGCGATACACGCGAAGAACACACGCTCCCAAAGCAGGATGCTCCATCACAAACGATTAGGCGCGTTAGTAGGGTGCTGGGGACCGTCCGTGACGATTGGAACTGGCATGTCGGCAGGGACGGGAAACGACCGTACACGGCATTAACTACGCGCTGCCTAGCTGCATTGTCGCGTTGTCGCCGCTTGTCTACGGTTCGTCTTTTAAAGGCACACACACACACACACACATACATGTCCTCATCTCTTGGCCTGGCACGTCCGTCACGGATCGTTGAATCAAAATCCCCGTAGCTGACGGAACAGTGCTGTGGCCCTTGTGGCGGCATGTGCGCCCCAGATGTTGGCCGGAGGGTTGTTTTCGAGGTACCCTAAGCCTCCGTACCCGTCCGGTCGGTTTCCCCATGAGGGCGAAAAGAATGGCGGAGAATTCCACAGTGTCGTCGTCTTCGAGTTGATTTAGTCGTTTGCAACTGGAAGGGAGGGCAAGCGCAAGGGAAGAAGCGGAAGCACCTCAAACAGTAACATTCTCATTGGCACAAACACACACGCACCGGAGCATCCGGATCTGGAGAAGAAGTAAGAGGAAGCGAAAACAACCGAAAAGAAATCGCTAAAATAGAACTCGGGCGCGGCAAAAAGGCAACTCCTGGAATCACACGCTGCACCGCCGTCTGGTGCTGTGGCATGTCAAATTTAAAGTCCTTCAAAACACGGAAAAAATGGCCCCGAATGTGAGACGAGTGGCAAGCGCAAAAGCAGCCCTGTAACCCGTATCCGTGTATGCGAAAGACCATTTTTTTTTTCGTTTCTGAACGAAAGGAAGGAAGTACGCTGGGTACGGAAACAGGAATAAATTAGAGCGCCTCAGAATCCTGGGATGGGTTGTGCGAGCTTCAAGTGACCAAAAAAAAAAAAACCTCTACCAAGAGATGGACCAAAGGGGACTGGGATCTTCACGATTAACTCCTTCTAAACCGGAAAACTATTGTCCAGTGTAAAGGCAACAATATCACCCTAGCTCAGGGATTGACAAACTGCTGTGGTTGAACTGGGAATACAGAAGTACACGAGGCTACAACCTTTGGTGGATTTAGAACGAGCCTAACGTAGCATAGCTTAATGTAAGTCAGTTTTGGCAGTCTATGACAGAGTAAGCTGTTAAAGCAAGAAGAGTTCTCAAACTGGAGGTGTTGTTGAGGAGTGCATCTCAAAGTATCATTCAGTATTGATGATCCTTTTCGGCGTGAAAGCAGTGAAGCTATTGCAGGACTGTTAAATGTCAAGTAAATGTTAAACGATCATCAAATGGATTGGATTGAAGAAACGAGATCTAGAGAGCTCAATGTTGTGAGGATCTAAGATTCTAATCTGGATTGTATTTATTAGATTAGATTAGGAATCAGCTTCCAAGGATCTAAAAAATCAGGAGAAAAGGTTATTAACTCAGGTGGAGGATCATCCACCTTTCTCCGTTGTAGAAAAGATCTCTAGTACTTCAAAGTACTCCGTTCTTTGACTGTTATTCTCATTGAATAGACGATCAGTATGATCACATATCTATGTTGAAGAGTCGTGAGAAAAGTATTTCAACTGTGGGTCCTCAACGTTTGTCCACTGCACGTTGCGCATTGAACCTCAGTTGGAACTGGTAATCCTGGAACTGGAAGTCAAGAAATCCGTATACGGTAACTTCCAGCGGTAAAAACTGATGTACTTCCTGGTTGTTATTTGGTACTCATATTGAGAATTCTTCGTCTAACTGACTCTTTGACTACTGAGGAAGATTTGAAGGTGCGGACACTATTTGTTCCGGAGGTGTCTCTTGTTTTCTGGTGTTAATATAGGTGTTTTAGGTTTGGGACTGCACTTGGCAGTCGGAGATACTAAGGAAGATCATTGTAGGTGGGAGATCTTAAACATCTGACTGTTGGAACTAGTTGTTTGTAGTTCAGAAATAGTCATTCGTAGGAAAATGTAATGATGGAACAAGTAATGAATTCTCCAACAGAGTTGAATTCCCACCTTTTTGCAGAAGTTCCACTGCTTTCACGACATCTTAGGTGCCATATTTTTGCCCCTCGAACAGCACACCAAGTACACACTCCAAACCATTGCCCCATTTATCAATAGCTCCAATCGGCTTGTGCCTGCTTCATAACGCAAATGGCGGCACGTACCACCGTAAATCCAACGATAGTTTCGATTATGGACGAATGGCCTACATAATGGCCGCGGTCGTCAAATTTTTGGGCGATCGAGTTTCCCTGCACATTGAACAATGAACGATCATTTTACGGCACATGTCGTTTCACACAATGCAGGATTCCATCACGTACCTTTGCGAACCATTTTACAGCGGCGATACACTGTAGTGACGCACATCCGCTTCGTATAAAGAGTCCAAAGTACGATGTCCAAGAATTGCCAAGGTGGCTGCCAGTTGTGACCAGCAGCTGCATCTGTGGTATCGTTAATTGTGTGCGTTTTGTTTTTAAATGTTCACCGAGGAAAATATTACTGGAACAGTTTTTTATTCTAAATCAATTCCGCGATCATAAACTCAGATCACCGCAGCTTGACAGTTTGGGCATGTGCGGTCGCTCGAGGGATCTCGCCCGGTGATCGGTCCAATCATGCACGGGGGGGGGGAGGGCACAGCTTTCATCGTCCGGTTAGCACCGCGCACACGAGCGATGTGAAGAAACGGGGACGTCATCACGTCATTGTCACAACGAAGCATAATGAGGATGTACTTCGTTTACGCGTGGTATGGGCCAGAGGTTTCGGGTTCGGTTCTGCCACGCTATAATCTCGCAAATGCAAACCGTGGCCGCTGCGCGCGGCTCATGATTGCCGGTCGGGTGTACGCTTCAACGCATCGTGGTATCGTTTGGTTGGCAGTGCCAAGAATGTGCACGGTTTGTAGCCCGTGGTTTTTACCTTAAACTATGAGGTAAGTTTACTCACGGCTGAGATTTCTTGTGCTTTAAGGGGCAGATCTACAACTGAGAAGTTCGAAGACTTGTGGTGGGTATTTTTTGGAACATAACATAAACATTACCAGACTCTCTTCAGCAATTTGCCGAGAACTGTAAGAAGACACTTAAATCTTTTGCTTATGTCATCGGACACTTTCAATCTATCACAAAATGTTGGATATTTACAAAGTGGAAACGAACGAAGTTGACTCTTTACATCATCTTAAGTTGTCCATAGCTTTCGACAGAGAGAGAGAGAGAGAGAGTTCCAAACGGACGCGAGTCCCCCCCTCCTCCAGATATTACACAACTTCCAACGACGCTTATCAAAAACTTGTTAATGAAACAATCGAACGATTCGGTAACTCATTGACAAGCCGTACACCATTCATTCACCAGCGCTGTATGACCAGGGATCGGCACACCGTTTCACGAATAGTGCCAGAGAGTAGCTGCGGGCCAGGCACTCCAATTGGGGGTTTAGATACATGCGATAGTAATATTATAAAACTAGTTTTGTTCTTAATGAATCTTGCAAGAAGAGCCATTCATATGAGTCTTAAGTGAGGAGTCATTTTAATTTGGGAATCGACACCGAAAAGGATATTTTAATTCTCGGAGCAGTGGAGGCCCTAAACGAAATGGCAGTTGGTGCACATTTTTGGCAACTGAGAGTCATTGAGCTGGTAGGCACATGAAGAACAAACTCCAAGTAGGCCATGATTTGAAAGGTGAAAAAGGTTGGATAATGTATGGATCTTCGAGGATTTACGCCGCTACAATGACGAGCGTACAGCGGATTAGACTCGTCAGGCTCCGGTGGTCAGGTTGGTCACGTCATGAGAATGACACCGGACGACCTAGCCCGTAAAGTCCTTTCAGGTCGTGCGCATGGACAGTGGAGGTGTGGTAGTCCCAAATAGTGATACTTCTGATGCGATGATGGCGTTAGATCGGGAGCGGTTAAGAGGACTCCCGAATTAGGCCATGACTGCAGGATTCATGGTTCTTCAAGGATGATGATGATTTACATATCTTATTTGTTGGTGAGGTCTTCAAAATCTTCAACTAGCTCGGTTAGCATCTTTTGCCCGGCCCGGGGCACATTGCCGACCCCTGGCGTAGACACACACACGGTGCCCACCGGTTCCCCGCTTATCGCCCGGTGATTGGCCTGCAGTTTAATTGCGTTCCCATTGCGGGACGGTTTCAAACTTAAAATAACAACAAACCAGACCAGATCCACTTTCCCCATCCGCCGCTGCCACACCGTGCGGGGAACCGCGCCCGGACCTCCAGCAACCGCGGCCATCGGCAGTGATAATAAAGAGTGCGCGATAAGCGACAAACGAAAGGAAAAAAAAAAACGAAAAAGGCACAGGTAAATGCAAAGGTAAGGTTGCTGGCCGGAAATCGGCTCGTTGGCCGTTCGGTGGCCGGGAAGGAAATGCAGTCGTTTAATTAAGTTTACCCACCGCGGTCCGCGCGGTCGATCTTATCTCGCCGGCGGAAGGCCAATTCGCTCGAGACGTGATTCAAGATGAGCAAACATACGGGTGGCGGTTGCCCGGCCGGTACACACAGGAAGCGTCCGCACAAACGCACTATCGGAGTTTTATCAGCAAGCGTTTCGTTGGTGTGATGAAAAGCTAGTCGCGTTTGGTCGCAAATGCCTTTGTGCGTGATTTATTTTGCTTAATATTATTGACGGAGCTCATTTATGCTTATGTTCATGATTGTTTGGAAATTCAAACAATTCCTACGGCCGTTATCAGCTCAATGAAAGGTGGAACAATTATCAGAACGGTACATCGCCATGACGGTTGCAAATTTTCATAATTGGCCAACACTAGGGCGATAAAACCATCCCCCTTCCCTCCCTCCCAATGGGCCAATCTTACGAACGGGGGCTCGTTCTGGCAAAACAATTCGTAATTTCAATGGCAAAATCAATAAACCACCCCCCCCCCGCATACACACACAACCAATGCAACGCGTTGACGTACACACGATGGCCACGGGGAGGTGAAGCGTTCCCTTCAGACACCCTTCAACCCTCCTCAACGCAAGCAGATTGCTGATCGACCCGTGTTTTGTAGCTTCTTGGCAACGGATGCAGTGTTTTGCCTTTCTGCCGCCATAACAGTTTACACTCCCCGCGTGTGCGATCTTTGCGTCCGAGAAGCGGACCCAGGACAGCTTCCCCCTCGAGTGGAAGGAGGGTGGGAGGGAGTTGTGGGGGAGGGAAGAAATTTTGATTGAGAAAAAGTGGCATCTATTTTTACTTCTCATTACTTCATAAACAAAAATAAGTTTCGAGTTGGGCCCCCTCCCCCCCCCACTTCTACTCGGTGTATACACGGTATGGCCACACACACACACACCAAGACATTGGCGCTGACGAGTGCAAAATCGTTTTTCCCATCATGGAAAATCGTTTTTCCATCCACACTGCAATGCACTTTCACTGTAATCCGAACGCTGTTTCGTTCTAGCGTTGTTGGTAAGCCGTGAGCTCGAGCGAGTCACAGGAGTCGCTTGTGATCTTGTGATGTCTTCCACATATTAACATGCAAGAATTCTAAGTTCATGCGTTGATTATGTAGTTTAAATAAAGCTGAAGCTTCATGTGAATATTTGATGTACGTGCTGCGAATAAGATTAATTGCTTCACAATAACTACGGAACGACTCCAAAAACAGGGGAACAGAACATTTGGCAACTCCACTCACTGGCCACAAGGAAGACCAAAACGGACGGAAGATGGTGCAATTGAATACATAAGAAATGATTACGTTTTGTTTGGGATAGGACCTATCTACAGGAGTCTTCCACAGCAGTCTTCTATCAACTCCTTGCTGTACCAACTGCGTCATGTTTTTTCTTTAGACATCTTTAGAGGAGATGATGAAAGCAACAGTTACTTCAGGTGCCTGCAATAGTCGTCTGGTATTTTGAGTTTACCAGTATTATTACCAGCCTTGACTGAGGTGAGTGAGACTGAGCCTCCTCGATGAATTCTGTGGAGATAACTAGTACGAGAATAGGTATGCTCTCCTATAGGATGTTCTCTAAGATAAGATTTAGATTTAAGATAAGAACTTCTCGCAATGCGACAGCAGACGCCTAGATGTCAACCACCATGTTAACGCCATGTGGTAATTCTGCTTCTCCAGAGCTGCAATTTTCCCTGTGGACTTAGTTAGCCTCCTGTGCAAATGGACAGGTTGTCTAGAATCGAGAATTCCCGTACCTTCATCAGGAAGAAAGTCAATCCAAGGTCCCTAGACTTTACAAGCAAATGACTTGACTTGACGGATAGGCTTGAATTGAACGACTGTCTGCTTTTACCTAGCTTGAAACGCCCTGTTCTTTTCATTTTGACACTACAACCTCAGGATATCTTAATCTGCAAGTATTGGAGCTCGCCCTGTTAAGCGAATACTCCACGAAAATTGAAAGGGAGTCTTCGCTGCGGAGGATCATGATTAAGGTCTAAGTGCTTGTTCAGGCGTTCAGGACCCCTGGGAGGCGAAAACTTGCCAATGGTAGAGCGAAAGATGTCACGAGTCGGGGACCGAAGGAGGACCACTGTGCGAGAGGGATATATTCGCCTGTAGGAGAAGGAAAGGGGGCTTTTTTGTAGAAGAACTCTAGTAGTGCGGTCAGCGGACCAAATTTTGAACTTTCGTTAATCTTCATTATTTTTCTTTCTGGATTCTATAACGTAAAATAAAGTATTTGTGAAATGGTCCTCAAAAAATGAAGTGGAAGTGTAGCAAAGTTTACGCTGAATCTGCGTCCGAACAGTGCTCAACGATTACCTTGAGCTGCATGGGTGCTGCATCGTACGACGAACCTCATGACGCAATTTCACCTATTGCATATGCCCAGGACTTCCGATAGCTATCATTGCCAAGTTCGAGGATTCTTTACCCTATCCTTAGGAGGCTTTAATTAATTTAAATACAATACATTCAAGATCGGCAGTGCAAGATGTCGGCCAAAATGTATCAAGGATCTCGGCGTTCTTCTTAACCGGAGACTCTCTTTCAAGGACCACTTTGACGACATGATAGCCAGGCCGCGTTACCGTCCAGTGTGCGTCCCAATAATCCCACAGTGCTATGTCGTCAATAAACAATTAAACAATCAGGAAATGGAACTCAGGAACGGAAATCCAAATCTACCGGGAAACTATTCTAAATAATTTTGACCTAAGTTCGGCTGTATAACTGAGCTCAAGCTCCAAAATGTCATAAGATATTCGCTAATACTGCGCAGTATTAGCTGCACTTGAGGACGGTGGAAGCGAACATTGGAATATTGGTGTACAGAACATCTGGATTTAACGAACCTAACCAAGCCTCATGCCAAGCCCTCCAAGACCGATCGTACGCGATGTGTGCGCGCGTTGCCGTTTGTGATCGCCAACTTCCCGTTTGCTTTGCAGGACGTACGCACGTAGACCAAAACAAAAACAAAACAGCCAGAACTGCTTTCTCAGCCGACGCTGGCCGTCCACGATTGGCTGCCTCCATCGTTCAGGTGCAACACTGAATGCAGCACTGTAAAGCATAAGGGCCACATACACGCCAAGCGGCAGGAGCTGTCGCTTAGGTTGACAGCAGCCCGCGTCCTGGTGCGTGGTTGACGCGCCCGCGTTCGCGCAACCAAGCGGAGATTAAAATGATGCGCATGCCCGGCGCAAACCAGCGCCAATAAGCCGGTGCACGGTGCCGTGCGCGAAGGCCTCGGTAAATCATCGCAACAATGTTGCATGCAAATGAGATTCCAAAAAACATTCCCCCGCGCACCGCGCCCCCGTCCGGCCAAACGAAGCTGTTTTGATATCTCGTGTTTCGCTGCTGCAGCTCCCGCGTTTCGATCCGCGACCCCATCGGATCGGTTCGGTCGTGCCAGTGCGCAACGCTGCCTTCGTTGCCCTTCCGCGTGCGATTGCGTGCTTTGCGTATTATTTGGGATCATTTTTTGTTGCTGTTGTTTTTTGGAGCGGTTGTAGCCCCAACGCCAACGGGGACCGGGCGCTGGCTTACGGCACATAATCCGGCGATAGCTTTAATGATCGCGAACGCATCAACGAGGGGCAGAAGAGATTGTTTTCAAAAGCCTCCGCTCCGAGTGGGTATAAATGGGGAGATAAATGACACCAAAGCAGGCGAGGAAAAGGCACAAAAACCCACGTGAGACAACATGCATGCCAATTTAAATCACCAAACAAACGTACGGGAAGGGAAAGGAAGTGCTCTGAGGGCGGAAAGCGAAACAGTGTCAACCGGTAAGGGTAGAGTATTCTGAGGCACTTGAGCAAGACCAACCCAATAAAATTGGTCGGAAGAATCTGCAAAGCGGGAAGTGATTAATTTGTATAATTTCTTAAACACTTCTTAATGAAACTGTTTCTGTAAGTATACACTTCGGTACAACTTAAAACATGCCAAGATTCTTCCCACCCAAATATTTCTTCCCTGGGGGCGATAGTGTCCCCCAATAAGGCACACACACACACACTGTTAACTCAGAACCAAAAGTGCATACAAGTGTGACAGTGCGTCAACACGCAAAACAAATCGTTGCATTGGGGAGGGGGGTGGCGATGCTACAATTAACCATTCCGTTCACGGGCCGGGCGTCACCTCATTTTACAAAAGGTGACCGAAACCCGAACCGAACCGAACCGGATGCAACGCCATCAATGCGTCCATTTCCATCGGGACGGTTTCACACATATGGCCACATATGCAGCACGGCATGGACGCCGAAAACAATGGACGGTGACATACGCGCGCAGGTTTGTGCCACTTCACTTTACCTGCCCCAGACCCGTCCGTTGTTGGAAGGTTTTGTTAAATTCTTTTTTCTTTTTATATTTAATTTTAAGCATTTGATTAGGCGTGTGCGTTATTGGCACACATTCGCAACTGCTTACAATTCCCCGCACACTTAAGGGGGTTGTACACTATAGCACAAGTTTAAGCTAATTTGTTTGGTTTAATAATATCTTTGGGGCGTTTCATTTATTGTAAAGTTTAACCGTAATATGTAGCATCCTTTTCACATCCTTCTCATTTTCATTTTATGTTTCTTTATTGTTCTTTTCGTTTTCATTCTTGCCTTCCTCAATTTTGTTTGTTTGTTTAACTTATTTTTATATATTTTTAATAGTTGGTTTGCCAGGAACGGTTGGTTTGGCAGGGACGCAAGAACCTTTAATGTTACAAAGTCTTTTTAATGTTTCAACCAACCAAAAAGCAGGAAAGGACTTGAAAGTCATTTAGCCATTGATATCAGGGGTCTTTTTTCTTGTAAAGCTTTTCCCCCTGGTCGTAGATAATTCAAAGCGATAAACATGCATTAGTCATTAGTTAGATCAGCATCATTAAAACATAAAATTATTCGAACTCGAGAATAATCCCTAAAAAAACTATTACAGCTCGAAAGCAATAAAGAATTTAATAAGATTTATTTATATTTAAGGAACAAGCAGGATATCCCGTGTAAAAATTGTTAAACTTGTATAAAACTCAACACGATGTTGACATCAAAAGCCGTCCATCGGTTATGTTGATTTTGTCGTCTGGAAACCTGTGTTTACCTTTGTATTCAAAAATGTTACAAACTTTTCAATTTTTCATAACATTTTTCGCAATTACGTACGTAATCTACATAAATTTATCTTCAATTGAGGTAAAAAATATCGATTTTGTTCTAGCCCCAACCCTCAACGATTATCCGTTATTCAAATTAGGCCAGACAAATTAATTACTGAAGCCGGCAAACGATAAATTCAACACAAAAAATTCCAGTTTTGTTCGTACATTATTAGTTGTCTTAAAAAAAAAAGATCTAAAAAATCTCCTTTTTCCCGGTCATCACAGTGTACTACCCCCTTAACACGCTACAGACCCTTACATACGTTTAATGCTGCGGGTATGTGGTGGACGTGGGTTTATGGTACGATCAACATTATATAGATGAGGAGCCTGCATCGATTGCATTTCGTGTAACTGAAAAGGGGGGGGGGGGGGGGGGGGGGGGGGAGGGGGGTCACCTACGCAAATTGGTAGCCAATTCGCGGGGACTTTCACTTCGCCTGCTCTCGTTACATCTGGAGCGAATTGCGTAGGAACACCGCTTCTGCGCCAACGCCATTTTCCATACGAGGTGTTCCATTACGACTCACCGGCACGTTTCACGTCGGATGGGTTTGAAGAACAAGCTACACTATACTGCGGTACAAATCGGACTACATCCCATCAGTTTTGCACGTTAAGCGAACGCACAAACCGGCCCCGAACTCCACGTCGTCTAAGCGTGCACAACCACATAACAGTGTAACAGTTTGTAACTGCACCAACGCGCCACGTGTTGCGTGACTCCTAATGTCACCACAATGCGACTTCCTCGCGGTGACATCAGCATGGTTGAGGAGTAAGAAAAACAAAAACAAAACGCACATATCGAACTGGATGGACGGGGATGATGGGACTTTGCTGACCGATGGCCATCCGACGACCCTGATTGCGACGGAAGCACGCATCGCACCATCACTTGGAAGGAAGCGAAACAAAAACAAAAAAACGAATCAATACCGGATGCGCTTTCGCATTCAATAGTTGCTGCGATTGCTAGAATTTCCTTCCCCCCCCCCCCCCCCCCCCTCCCCCGGATTGGTTGGAGGGGGCTGGAATTTAACACTCCACCGGAAGCGCGACAAGTACGCTTCGGTATGCGCGCGAGCGCGTTCAAGCATTTGCGCAAGCCGGTCGCGAATGGACAAAACACATTTGGTTGCTGACTGTGGCCCCAGTCGGCCCCAGTCGGTGGGTGGGATTTGCTGCGTTCGCTCTCCCACAGTGAGACGGCAAGTGGAGAGGGGGACCGGTGTCTTAATTTCGCGTACGGCAAAGCATTGTTGCTCACTGATAATTGAGCAGTGCTTATCAATTGCACAATTACAACATATGGACAGGAAGATATTTTGTTGCGTGTGTTGAAAACCATTCCTTGCGTGGTTTGGTAACTTTAAGTTGTTTAAGCATCTTTAAGCCAAGTTGGGTAACGACCCTTATTAAGGCATATCTGTTATAGTAAGGCTAATCAGAACTTATTTCTAAATACATTAAATATATCTTTTCATCCCTAATTTTTAGCTCAATCATCAATTATTTGCAGGTGTAATAGCCTTTAAATCGGTGACGGTAGAGAGTGGTCGCCAAAAATTCCATTCCCGTGCGGATGCATCAACATCATTACGGTATCACACCTTGGGCCGAACACATCTCCTCTGTCCGTCTATGCAGATGCCCCGAAGGACTACTCTATTGTTTTTTTTTTCTTATAACTTGACTAGCCTCCCGAAGTACAAAAGTGCTGGAACTTATCAATTTTTATACAAGATAGATGACTTCCAAGGCACAATTACCTATCTGTCAGGATCGGGATATTGCCACCATGTTATTCAGGATCAGAATAATCACTAACTATTACTAAGAACTCATCATCATCACCACTGTATTATTGCATTACTAACTTACTTATCAGGCGCTGAAATCGCTGCATGGTCTGATGCAGGAGTCCTCTAAACTGCTCACGGTTGAGCGGCGTCTGCTGCCAATCGAATATTCTAACCTAGCGGACGTATCAACGTCTTTACTCCATCTCAATTTGGGCCACCTCTGTCCATGTGGATGACTTAAAGGCTCTTTACGTGACCAGCCCACCGGAGCCTGTCGAGTCTAATCCACTGTGCAGCAGTGAGTTCGTCGTACTGCTCGTAGAGCTCGCCCTTGCCTGTCCTGACATACGGGGCCAAAAATCCTTCTGAACATCTTCCTCTCTAACGCGACTTAGCGGGTTTCATCAGTATTGGACAAAGTCCATGTCTTAGAGACGTATGTGAGTAGGACAAGCTCTATATAGTCCCAGCTTCGTTCGTAAGTTAGGATGTGTTAGCAGGACCGTTGGTAGTGCCACCATCAACTTGATTTTATTCCTCGTTATTCTTCAACTTGAGGTTTTCTGCCGCCTGCTCAATCCTTTGGCAAGCATCCGCAACGTTAGAGAGCAGTAAACCAATGATGTCTATGTCATCATTCCAGGATCTGGATTGACTTATAGAAGATGCACAACAGCGGTGTAAAAGCCGTTCGTTTACGTATATTCATGCACTTCCTGAGGAATTGGATTTAAAAATAATGTTTTCCTGCCATTTAATTCAACCCAATTTAATCATCCCACTTAGACCTACGAATATCACTTTACGCAGTGTCTGTATAACAATTTGAAGGTGGTTCTTCTTTTCGTAAACCCAACAATGCTTCTACTTCATCGATAAACGCTGCATGTTTGTTCAAGTCTTCAACGCTGGAACCTCGCCTATTCCAAGAAGTCTCAAAATAACTGACAGCCAGGTAAGGGGATTTGCACGTACAGTCTCCCCATTCCCCAGCGCCCGTCGTCAACAGCTTTGGCTCGATCGATCATTTCGAACCGGCCTACGTTCGGTTCGTGATTGTCAATCCAACCAACACACTGGAAGCACAGATGCGTCGGGGCGTAAAGTAGCTTCAAGGAGTAGACATTCAAGGTCACATTTTCGGTCGAATTTTATCAATATTGAAATCATTGATGCTACGGTAAGATATTATAAACTTATCATTATAAAAGCTTAGCTGTGATATTTTTTATGACAATACGGTACTCATCATTAAAAGTAATCTAATGTACACTACTTACCAGGCGCGTTCACTGCTTAGAGCAAATTTCTTCCATTTTCAATATGATACACGTGCCGCTGATATAAATTTGCCACGACTTTATATGTTTTGCATATACAGGCAGGCCTTGCGCTGTGTAAAAACCTTCCAACGGCAAACAACGTTCATAAGTTCCGTTTTGATGCAGTTTGCTTTTCAGTGACAATATTTTGCTGTCCGTTCAGTTTGTTTCCGGTAAACGTCAGCCTTGGCATACCATCGTTATTCCAATTTCGCTGTCATACACATCATTAGGCAGTAGGGAACGACCTCACACAGACATTATTGTTATTGTAATCGGCATTAATTGCTGTCGGGATTTGCACACTTTTAGGAGTAACTTTGTGTTGGCAATTGCTTTATCGAGGAAGAAGTGTAACTCGAAACTAAATTGAGACAATTAAAATCGCAATCAACCCCTACTTAAAGTTGACTTGAGGTGTAAATATTAAAAGCGAGTTATTAAACTATATTCGCCACACGGGCACGAGTGAACACTAACAAGGGACTAGCGTTGAACAGTGCATTGACTTTGTTTTCGTTTGAAATCACAATTTTGCTGCTGTGTGCTCGTGATGCACAGCAGGGAAGTTGAAACAAAAAAAAGGCTGCCTTTAGGACGATAGAAACCAAATTGACACACAGAAATAAAATCATTAAAAAGAAAACGGACACCAAAATCAATCCGAAAGCAATCTACAATATCTGGAAGGTCTTCTTCAGTTCCACCATAAGCGTCCAGTCGGATTTCAATAGATCGTCCCGGAAGTAGTCCTTGCACGCATCGATACTTTGACGGGAAATCTGAAATGGTACCGTAAGAAGAAAAAATGATAAATAAGACATTTTTGGTGAGGCAACTTTAAGTTGTTTAACGGAAGGAAAATGCTTGCCAACCATAAATGGAATAGAGACAGCGTGATGCAGACCTATGCAGACACTATTCATTGATAAAATGTTATTGATTGAGCGTTTTTCTGGGGAAAGGACTTGCCCTTGAACGGAAAACGGGATATTTCTACGGCAGGTTGTAAATGGTATGCTAGGAAAATATATACTCAACTTTGAAGTATACATAAAATGGACATAAAAAATCTATTCTACCTCAGGAAGATTATCTGATGTACGATGTGCCAAAAAACAAATTGTATACAGGGTTTTTTAGATGACAGAACAACACAATCGTCTATCACAACAAGCACAGCACAGGACATTTCAGAAGATTTAGAAGATTTAGATTAGAAGACACCACAACCTCAGCAGACATAGATTAACGCAAGCACATGATTTCACAATGCAAGCGCACCTTTCCCCAAAACCCATACGACGGTATGAGCCAAGTACGATCCGACCAGTATAAACGCGGTCTGGGAAGAATTTTGACAACCGAACGATGTTTGTTTTGAACCGAAGCAATGTTTACTGCATTTATCGAATTAAATATGCTTTAATTCATGAAAAATAAAGTAAATGTTACCAACAACCATCGTCTGGGTGTGAAAATCAAACCTAGAATACGTTTATACTTCTCGGATTGTACTTCACTTCTACCATCGTACGGGTTTTGTGGTAAGGTGCGCTGCCATTATGATATCATGTGCCGCGCTTGTTTTGTTACGTGCTTGCGTTGTTCTATCACCCAAAAAACCCTGTACTATCATTCTTTTTAACGAATAATGAGTAAATATAACGATGTAAATATCCATTAATTCAAGCTTAAACACAAAACTGTACAAATGTCCACCGTTAATCACAGCACAGAAGTTTATAATTAAACAATCGTTAACTGCTCACCAAAGCGTAACATCAGCCAAGCTTCTAATAATAACCTACAGAACAAACACTGTTCTGCTAACTATAATTAGTGCAACGTTACTGATGGTAATAGAAGGCGCCGTCCTGCAAAAATCTAATTCTAATACCATTTTCATAAAGAAAACAACAGCAAAAAATAAAAAAAACCTTCTTGAGAACCGAACCATATAAATTGGGTCGCAAACGCTGGTACCGATTGACGTCATCACGCTGTTACTGGGTGTGATAACCTCGGAAGCTTTTGGCCAAATTTCTCAACCCAACCGCATCGACCTCTTACGGTATCACCACCATCAACCGTTCCCTCCGTCCTGCGGGAAATCGTTACGTTCGACGTCACAAATTGTAATCCACAACATTCCACAGCAAAACCCCGCGCGCGAACCGCCGAGGTCATGTATCCATGGAATTTTTTGGGGGGCAAAAAAAAAAAAAGAAGATCGGTACACATAACAGCCGCCTGATGTATATAAATACATGGATTCCTACGGGTACATAACGTGCGAGGTGGGTGGCTGGGCGGCAAAATAAATAGAACCGAGCCCACCAGCAATGGAAGGCAACGGCTACCTTCTGAGCGCTGCTGCGTTCCTGATCGCTGAGCTTATTATTTGTGGTAGGGAAAATGGTGAAACACTAAGGAAAACCATTCTCTACCAGTTTGGTGCGGAACTCGTATCGGTAGTCATCGGCAGAAGCGTGAAGTGTTTGAGAAAAAGCGGGATCCTTCCTTACGAAACACACATTGCAGGAGAGCACGCGATACAGTGAATGGTGCCTGAAAGAGACAAAACGCACAGCGAATTCGTGAAGTACATAAGGACACGGAGTCCCCATGTACTATTTCCCTGCGGGAAGAACAGTCCCGAAAACGGCACAGCATAAGCAGGCAGAGGAGGGGTGTGGGCCGTGATGCGAATGCGCCCGGTGTTCGAAAAATCGATAAAATCCTGGGCAACGTGAAAGTAGGTCACTGGGATACGACGGCTGCACATTTCTTTGACGCCCGTGCACGTCATGTTGAATGAATGTGGTCGCGGCACGGGAACACATTGCCGTTCCTGGGCGAGCTTTACAATGAAATTTGATGTTTGTGAAAGAAAACGAACCATTTGCACAGAGTCTATATATATATATATATTTACACCCATGTTATACCCCTGGAATATTAATTATTTCAAGGGAAAAAATAAATTTTAACATTCGACTGTATGTAAACTTCGTTCAGCGGCATATATGAATGAAAATTCCATCCCCATTGGAACGGTTCCAAGGAGATGCTATGTGTTTTTCCTCTCTGTTTTTCCACATATACAATTATTTGCTCGGGAGTGTAAGGAACACGGAAGGGATATTGTGGTCATGTACAACAGGTCAGGCTATTTTTAGCCCCTAAAGCGCCAGCCCTGACGAAACGGGCCGCGGGTTGTTGCTGAAACTGGTCCTGGATAAGCGATATGTGCCGTTAGTAACGGGCACTTGGGGTGGGCCCCAGTCCGGATCACCCTACCAACGTGGCACCAGAACCTTGGGGAACCAGAAACCAATCAAGACACGGGAGAGGTTGAAATGGATATTTAACAAAAAAAGAAAAACACAGAGCCACACAGCCACAGTGGCGAGATATTTTTAGCATTGAGCTCCCACCAGTCCGGCCCCCTATGTAGCAAACACCAGCCTATGTTATGTCAAACGAGCCCCCCTTCCTGGCGTTGTACACGGCTATCCTGGATCCAGGCGAAGATCTGCCCCCTTCTGTGTGCAATGGCCATCGGGTTTCCGGGTTGAGCTTTTACGGATACGGCCTTGAAAGCGACGCAGTGCTGGGGATGGCTATCCCACAGGATACGACCCCCCATCCAGCCACCCTCCAGCCTGCAATTTACTGGCACAAAATTAGGTCAACAATGACGTCAATCGGTAGATCGGTACAAAGTTTCAATGGAGGCTGGTTGCTAGGGTACAAGCATCAGCGTACATTTAAATGCTCGCCGAGTGGAAATGTGAAAATATTTAAGCGAAAAACCCCGAATTCATCAACTACAGCATGATGAATACCGTACTTGGTGATGGTACTGTTCGATACGATAAAGTCTATTGTTCTTAGATGATGACATTTCACACTTAAAGTGATGAAAATCGACCTAACTATAGGTTATAATTCCTTCATAGAGCTTTTGTTGCCCTGCATAGAAACCATTTTGAGTTTCATGTGGCATTCATGTCAATTATAATTAAATAATCTCTAACTAGTATCTGCTACACTGATATTCATTCGCCATCGCACGACTCGAAGGTAAGCAAGGTCAAGAAGTTTCTTTAAAGTCCATCAAAATAAGCTACAGTGAATTTGTAAAGCAAGAAGTGACAGTTTTAAAAGAATTTCACAAATAGCTTTGCTAGTGCCCGTAATGTTTTTTAAAATAATTTGAAATGGTAAGAGCATATGTTTCACCTACTTCTTCAAAACACTGTTCGGTGCAATTTAGTGCGCTAAAGATTTTAATTAAGTATTACGTAAAGTCTTCTATAGGAAACGCGAATATTTACTCTAACTTTGTCGTCATTTATTTGACTTGATTTTTAAATGGTTCTCGACATATTCTCGACGAGTTTAAAGTATGTTAAAGACAATGTCGCGTTCCTTAAACCCTCTCGAGCCTCCTTAAGATTGTCCTAAATTTGTCACATTGGAAATCATATTTATACTCATTCAAGAAGATTTGGTGTTAACATGAATCGAAAGTGCTAAAATTTACAGTGCAATAAATAGATCCATTTAATAAAATCATAAAATAACATGTACAAATATTGGACGGTATCCGAAACCCACACTTTTTCAAAGCTCGTAGAGACCTAATTGTCGTAGGAGTAATTCAATCCACAAATAACCGTCGTAGGTGGAGTAGGAGTTGTTGGGATTTGATAAATATAGGCCGAGGAGGGTTTTCCGTCGTTTTTTTTTTTTTGCTTTTTTAAACCTTTTTGCATCTAAAAATGAAACTTCATAAATAGTGATTAATAACTGACGAAACTACAACGAAAAACAGACAGACAGAACATACCGATTAACAAACTGTTTAATCACATGTAATAAGGAACCAATATCGTTAATACAAAAGAAAAAAGACATTGTAGCTGTTGTGAACATATAATAACTCAAGGAACACAAAGGATAGAATAACTGAAATGTTAATTTCAAATAACCTTACTATACAATTTTTTATTAATTTAACCTTAATGTTGGAAGGAAGCGTTATAACAACAAACTGAAGAGTGGAGAACCGATGGAAAACTTGTACAAAGTTGATTTAAAATTATTGATATACGATAAAAAGTTTAATAAAGCTAATATGCTACTTATTGTTTTCAGTTTAGTAATTAATCAACGCTGTCACAATTTATGTAGTTTAGTAAATGGTTTGACATTCCATTTCATAAAATTTCCAATTTCAAAATAGGCAAACCCAATATTGCTGTTTTTAACAATGCTTTTTACTAATATTGTATCATTTATCGACAGTGGTATTAGTTATATTTAACACATTTTATCCTTTCACATGTATAAAATGAATAATAACTGTAGTACTCCGTACAATAAAATTAAATATTGTAGCAAATAGTATCATTAAAATATAGCACATAGTTTGCATAAAGTGCTGCTAGCAAATATTGCTTGCTGTTTCATAAGCATGAAGCATCACGACATATCGTGTCGTGTCGCGTGGGGCAGGCACCACGGCACTACGGACGGCCAAGCCCCTGTGTGTTTAACGTCCTTCCTCACTAGGACACTGCGCATGGCAGCTGCTGGCAGAGATCAATGTACCCAGTACAGTTGTTTAGCTTGCGATTGACGTCATAGTTGAAAGGTAAATCGTAATGCGATACCTCCCTCCAACCCCCCTTTTTCCCCCTCCACCCTTACCACCATTATGTTCCCTCCCGCAAGTATTGATTTATTTCTGATATGCTTTAAAGGGTGTATGTTGCTGCATAGCACGTTATTTAACATGTTATCAGGTTGATAAGACTATAAATAGAATTTTTCAAAGGGTGCGCTTCACGTGCCGAAAAAGTTTCGCCTAGTTGCAAAAGCGTGCCCGAATAATTATTCCTCTGGGCGAAAGTAAAACTTTACATAACTTTTTGAAGCATTTTGTAATGAATTGTTCTGTTTCTTTTATCAATCATCCTTAGTAGGGTGTTCAGTTAGTGAATGGATTTTTTATTACTTCCCCTTTTTGGAAAGAACAAAGAACCGTCAGGGAAACGTCGGTGAACGCAAATGATGACGTCATTGGTGCGATCGATAATCGCAAAGGCGCAAGCTACGGTCACGTACTTTATGTGGATAGGAGAAATAAAACGTTGCTTTATATTTATTATCCGGACATGCAATTGAGACATTTCATAAGGCGTGATCGACAGCAAATATTACAGAAAAAAAGCAAAATTTGATGGTAACTAGTAAACATTTAGACTATTTACTTAGTTGCATCATTAGGCGTCCGGTTTATTTATATTGTTATTTAATTTAACAAAATAAGTTATTATAGTTTCATTGCAAACGTATAAACCATTTGATGTTACTTACTAAATTTTGACGCAACATCATATTGCATAATATTTAGTGCATCATTATTAATCGAATTATCCACTTTAGCCAACATGACTGAAAATCCGAACTCTGCTAATCTTGATGGTAGTGTAATGTACCGATTTTCTGTTAAATAATATTCTTAACTTCTAAGTACACATATTGCATTACCTCGTACATTTCCAAATTAATAAATGTTTAACAGGCTAATATTATTACAGTATAAATGGAAAGAAGCAGCACAATCAATGGAGCACTTTCCGTTCTGGGACAGTTTAGAAATAGATTTTATATTAAAACAACAGATAAAATTCATTTAACTTACAGAGAGATGTGACAGAATCACGTTAATGCATTGAAAGTAAACTATATTTATATCATACGCACAGCAAAGGATATAAACACAGCAATGGCAATTTAATTGAAAACGATAATTCATTCAAAGGGCCGGCCATTGCGAAGGCAACGGCCAAAGGCGTCGATGACCTAATTTGGTTGGTCACCTCCCCCCTCCGATGACGTCGGTTGGTGGGCTGACCCGATATCCTAGCAAAAACAACGCATCCCCGTATGACGTCAGTCGATGGTGCAACACGCATTCTACGTCATCAAACAACACCTTCACTGTTTGTGACTGAATGCATCTAACATGTTTGCAATGCGCAATTAAGATGCTTATGCTTTGAATGAGAGTTTATCAAGTAAATAATTTTATAGGACGGATCTAATGCTTGTTAGTTTAGCATTTTAGACTTCAATTTATGTTTAGATTCTTAGCATGCTATTTTAACTAAACTGTAAAAGGGTCAACATCTGAATTGGAGTACTTGTACTGTGCAAGATCTTCAAGTTTCCCACATGCAATAGAACCATTTACTTTAAACTTAAAACAGGACTATATAAAGAATTATAAACTATAAAACTTATTATCAAAACGAACACGCAGTACGTCTTACCACCGCTTAGCTCAATATCAACAGCAACTGTTTTTTTATTTTTGTGTTGCTTTTATTCTTCTTCTACCTCATCTAGACATATTTTTACCACAGATACATATTTTTGGTCAACAAAAACGCTATTTTCATATCGAGAAATGATGGGTTTGAAAAATATGTGTGCTATTTTTAACGTCCACCATCGGCCATTAATGAGGCTGCCCTTTTTCAAATATTAAATACTCCCCAACCCGAATTCCCAGCATCTCAAGGCAGAAGGATATGGGGGGGGAGGCGAGAATTTTTGGTTGGTGGTTTGGTACTGCCACCGCTTGTAAAACTATACGGGCAGGTAGGTTAACGTTGGTAAAAACAGGCCGGATGATGCTATTGCCACTTTGGCTTAAAATAAACAACACGCAGCCGCAAAGTGCATTAGAACCGCGGGGGTTTCACAAAAATAGATTCCCCACGGCGAAGCATTATTAGAACAAAAACCAAAAAAAAACAACCCCAAAGGCAAAATTAAACAACAGCCACACCGCATAACCAGCAGCTTTAAAGCATATTCCCCGTTGGCCTTTGTTTCGGTGCTGTTGGACAGCAATACAATAATCGTAACAAATATGCATCTTTTAACGGACGAACAGCGACAAAACATCTACAAAGAGCAGAAAAAAAAGAAAGCTTCCAAGTTAAGGATGAATTATTACGACTTACCTTACTAACTAGCATGTCGGTTTCTTCAAAGTGACGGCCATACATTTTCGGCGTTTCTCCCGGTATGGGCTCGATTTTGATGCACACCTCCTGTCCCTTTCGAGCACTTTCGATTTGTTTATGGTTAGCTTCGATGGACGTTACAACGCCAAGATCTGTAAACTGTAAGGAAAGAGCAAACGAACAACGCTTTAGTACAGTTGATCTGTAACGCATGTGAGAGCCTTTGCAATTAACCAAAGGGTCGATTTGTGAACAATTCCTGATAAGAGATTTTTGCTTGAATTCAACTCTAGGGACTCGAAATTTGTTGAGAGTGATTTGCGTAGCAATTATTACAGGGTTTACCAGTCCAGTTCAACCACGAAACACTATCTGTATACAGTGCAAACAAACAATTCGGACCCGTTCATCCCTTTTCAACACTGGAACACTGGATTCCAACTTTGTAAAATCCCTACTCAACTGTGGAAAATGTCGTTTAGGTTCTGTTACTGACGCACTGGATGTTTATACTGCGTGTTTTGATACTTTTTATGCTTGGATCATTGCAATCGATCTAATCAAATTATGTCATTCGTTTCGATTTATTGTTACTGTTTTACTATAAAATAAGTACAATAACTAAAATATATACTAAAGCATTACAATGGAGTACCAAAACATGCAATATAAACTGCCTGCCTGACATCTCAATCGAAACCTCATTTTCTACAGTCGAGTTGGGAATTTTACGGAGCTGGAATCCAGTGTTCCATTGTTGAAAAGGGATGAACGGGTCCGAATTATTCGTACGATTCGTGAGAATCGTTTTCCGCTGTTGACCCTGTAACTGACGGCGTTAAGCTGGCTAACCTACTTCTCAATCGATTGTTTAATATAATTTCTTGCTTCTTAAATTTGACTATTGATCTCTTCAATGTTGAATTTGTCCATGGTATCTTGTTTCATGGCTCGAGAAATTATTTAAATTATTCTTAAAGTTTTGTATATGTACATAAGTCAACGTTTTGTTTCCAGCCAAAAAATACTATAATGTAAAAAAATTCATTCACAAACGTACAACTCTGCCCATGTGAGCTACGCCAGCGGTTACACTATAGCGAACCTATCGCTATATTGAAAGTTACAACAAACAACCCCGAACCCCGTGACTGCATCATTCATTCATAATTTAAACTCATTCATTCGTTGCTTCCTGTTTTGTTGCTCGGTTGAGTGATCGCGTACGGCGAACATCAACCAATCGCGATACGATTCCGTGCGGATCAGTTTGATACACCTCCTGGCCGTGCGCCACGCGACACAGTGCCGGGCATCCGTCCGGCGCAGGTTTTGCTGATGATCGTGCCCCAGAGGGACGTGCGCGAAATCGATCAGGCAGATGGGATGGGAACGGAGACGACGGGACCTGGAATGGTGCCCCGGGAACGGGCACGCTGACAGCGTTTGATCATCATCGCAGCTGTGCGCAAATGGCGACGTTTGTGCAGCCGTCTCAACCGCTGCGGGTAAAGCGGCACAGTAAAAATGTGCTGGACACTGGTAAAACGGTTTAAAGTGCAACTTTTTCCTATTCATTTTAAATCTCCACACACTGCCCTTTTGCTGCTCATCTTGCACTGGAGGCAAAGTGTTTCAACGCCAAAGCTCCTGGCAAGTGTTCGGCAAACGTCGCAGGATGTTTGTTCGACACTCAGCGCCTCAATCTCCAACAGCCACACATACCGATGAAGGTTCTGCGCAATGCGCAGTTCCGATTTCGCGTATCAAAACATTGAAATCAGTGCAACGATTTCTCTCGATGCTTAGAATTTGCAATCGGTTGACATTAAAAACCCACACACAAGTAAATGCCATTTTCCTATACATTTTGCTGTTGTGTTGGGTTGAAAAATTGTTATTTTTTGAAGTAAATATTGGCTACAAAACGGTGTAAACTTCACACTACTGCTGTATAAAACATGAAAATTACGAATTGGCCTTGAAGTTAAGTCTCGACGGGATCAAACCTCCAACAGGAAAATTTCTAATAATAAAGAAATATATCATGTCTCGATGAGTGCAATGAGTAAAACTGTGCACCACGTTTAATAAGCGGTTAAACAGCTTAGTTCATGAATGAACACAACACACCCCAAACAAAGCATCAGCCGAGAGCTGAGAGTTGGAACGAAGGCTGGATAGAACACTGCTTTAACAGCATTTTATGAATGAAGCTTACACACACCGTCAAACCGTTTGTCCTTAAACATTCGAGGTATTTCATCAAAGGAGAGGGCTTGGCCGCCCTATATTTCTCTGTTAAGGAGCGCCTATCTGCTGCAATTGTGTGAGATCATACTCATTCGTATGAATGAGCTGTAAGCAGTGGAGAGAGAGAGAGAGTAAAATGGAAAATGAATCGGGCTTTTCTTTTTTTCCCACCAGCACGCAAAGGTTCCCATTTTTCTCTCCCTAACATTTTCGCGGCTCCCTACAGACAGGGAGAGACTTCCTGCACAAAGAAAACCCAAAACTTGCTGTGAATGAAATCCATTGAAGGCAAAACACGCTGCCTGGGAAAGCGAACACACACTGGCAAAGCACCGGCAACTCCAATGAACCAGAAACTAAACGAACCCACCCACCCCACCACAGTGTCCTCCGCCCCATTCATGCATGGCATTGGCACACGGCGGCAAGCGAAAGAAAATCGCTCCGAGACCATTTTCATTCACAAAAGGGCCATCCACACACAACAACAAGAAAAGAAAAATGGAAAGTCATAACGGTCGGGTACGCGTATGCACAGCCGCCGCAGCCGCATTGTCCTTCGCGTGGTGTCACCTTGTTTTGCGAGTGTGAGCAGCAAACCGGCGTCGGTTCTGGGGCGGCAATAATGGAAACGCAACAAAAATATAAAGAAAACAATCGACGGGTTGTAGACAACGGACCGAATTTTCAAATCAAATCGTGCCATTTAATGGCTGCCGGGCTGTTCAAGTTGGCCGCCCCGTAGGGAATGGGAGAGCTATTTTAGGACGGGGGCCATCAGCATGGAAAATAAATCTCCCGCAGTGTCGAAGCCGCTTGGGTACAAGAGGCATGCCGAAATTGGTGTTTTATTTTCGTCCAACACCGGTCTCGCCTCCAAGGAGGTTGTTTTATTTTATGGAGCTGTTTTATACTTCATAACACATTGAATTATTCACAACTAGTTGCCAATAGTATATCAAATCAGCTTTTTTTAAATTAAATCTTGTTACTAAGCAAACGTCGAAACATTTTGATTATGTCTTCAGTTTAAACAAGGACAAACATTCAACTATTGATTGCAGTAAGGACGATAATAAATATAGACTATTTTTAGTTCAAATCGAACAGAAAATGATCGTAAAATTTATTGGCAGCAGTTTTCGAACACTTCTAGTCACCAGACATCGAGGCGTCGATACCGAAACATACCTTCACCCTTGCGGCGTACATAGCTAATCACTTGCACATAGTTTATCATTGAGCAAACACATACATGCTGTTTGACGTTGCCATGCTTAGGGGCACAAAAAAGCGGCATTTTGTGCCTTACGTGTTATCATTGGTCGGCTGGAAGGCAAACCAAATCGGCGGACACATAGCGATTGACAAGGTGTTGCTGCGTACAAGGAAATATAACAACCGGAGTGATGCAATATGTTTATATATTCATTCTTTTTGGGTAAATCTATCATATTTTGCGTTGGTTTTCAAGCAATCAAAAATTAGATTTAAATGTTATGGTTTTAGAATACGAAGACATTCTTGGTCATATAAGTTGGATAAATCTCAACAAAAACCGCTAGGGTTACGAACGAAAAGGATCACTTTTATCACGACAGCAAGCGAAAATCAAGGCTCACAATAAAATGAAGGACTAAATGTAGCTTAACAAAGATGATGGAAAACGATTCCCAGCTTTGCACCGTGCCTGGACGTTAAAAGTTCTTGTGGGAAACCGAACTACAGTGCGTAACATAACATTCCGGCTACGGCTAGCGAAATTGTTAACAACAATGCTCTATGAATTTTGAAATTCATTTGGTTTTCATATATATATATATATATGTTTTTACGCACACATATTCACGCACAATGACATGTTTAGTCTTATGTTCCAAACATTTACGAAAATAAACTGTTTGCGCTAAAGGTTAGACTATACGAAGATGGATGTAATAATAACCAATAAGAAGGACTCTACGAAATGAATCAAACTGAATGTAAGCAGGCTAATAATCTGTGAGGACAATGAAGAACCGCGGTCCAGTCTAGACCACAAGCATTGGTTTTTGGGGGGTTTTTTTTACATAATACTTTACTAATACCCTTTTAAAATGCGTAAGTATATTCGATATGATTTTTAAAGTTTGATATTCAAAAATATGTTCGATAAATAACGGATATTTGAAAGGGATTTTTTTCATTGAATTTTATTTTTACTTTAAATAATTTTTACTTTATATAATTTTGTGCGCGAATATATAGAAGCATTATGTGAAATTTCTTTATAATTTCCTTGTATCTATTACTTCAACTTTCACTCGTATTCTCACAAAAAAAACACGAATAGCCGTATAATTATGTTAAGCACTGTATTGAAACGATCGTCAATGAACAAGGCCGTGATGCGTGATCGAGTATTATTTGTATCCCTATCCTACAACGGTGTCGTCGCTTGTCACACCCTTTAGATCTAGCTTTTCTAGGCATTTTTTTCCCCATCTACATCTCATTACTACACACATCACATCCGTAAGCATTTTTTTTTATATATATTTGCGCTATGTTTGCGCCAGTTTGACATGGCAAAAAGTACATTTTTTTTCCATGCGCATCCATCGTGCGGGCTCGGCTCATGGGAAAGAGACCCGGTGGGGTCAGCAAAATGTAACGATATGTTTTGTTTTTCGCCCTACCAACATAGCTATGCTTTTTATGCTGGCAGGCAGAAAACAACCCGACACAAACGGCACAGCAACGTGTGTGTGTGTGTGTGTGTGTGTGTGAGGGCGTCCATTGTTGGACATAAAGATCGTTTTGAATTGCGTAACACATGTGCATGGCTGTGATGAATATCAAATCAGGCACAAAATCCTCCAACAAATCCATCCGTCCATCCACGGCAATCTCTCTGCCCCGTACGGCTGACGGCGTGCGGTGCGGTAGAATACAGAGCTAGAGACATATGAGACGGCCATTTTTATAGATCAGTGACTTAGGAATTATTTCAGCTTCGGTTCGGTCCTCCCCCCCAACGGAACCCCAACGAGAGAATCGACCTTCTGCGCGGTTCACACGCTCAGCGTAATGCGTTTCGCGATTAGTTGCGTGTCGTGATGGTCTTGCGGCTGTTTGCTATTCGGTGTGGCGCAGCAAAACTCGGCGCACCGTTGTCTGGTTTGGGTGCTGATTGACTTTATTTCGATACGCGAACGTGGTGTAGCGTGTCAGGAAAACTGCCGGCTGTATTGCGAATTTGATAAGCAAATCTTTCTTTCTTTTTTCCACCATGCCACCCCACCACACCGCGATCGAATATGTTGAGCATTAACTTGGCTCTAATCGATCGGCCAAGCCGTGTGTGTGTGGCTGTAGTGTGTCTTTTTTTTTCTCTCGCTCCTGTCCCTGCACTATTGCTGGTGGTTCGTTTCGTCTTGTTCCTGGCGATTGAACAACTGTTGACAAATGTTACCACCCTGATAAATAGTGCAGGCACCCAACATACAACGCGCTGACACACTGCCATTGTGTATGATTTACTATCGGCAAACCGCACATCCGACATAGAAATGTTCCTGTTTGCAGTACGTACCGCAGGCAGGAAACAGGAACGTTCTGTGTCGATTTCCTGTTTGCTCGATCCAGCGCAGTTAAGTTATCTTTGTATATGAGGAGTTCCCGCAACTCCTCTAGCAGTGGTTAAGAATATTACTTTAGGCACATTTTCTTACCGTGCTGTACATATATCATTCTAATTTGCATGAGAGAAATTAATGGATGGCTATTGTATGTTTGGATAAACTCGGTACTCCAAACCAAATAGCATAATCTGTAATTTACGAGTTAAATTTCGAAAACTTGTACATAATAACTTCTAACTGAACTTTTCTTCAGGACTTGGAGGACTGAGACTGATTGCTGATGACACTATGTCTGATAGGTATTTCATAGTATTGGGACAGATTTCTGATTTATGAATCTGATTGAATCGTTAAACTGAATGAATGTATCCAAAGATTCATAAAGATTCATGAATTCTTATAGATTCATAAAATGTTCTGCTTAAGGAAACTTTTACAACTTACTTCATCTGAACAAAAGTTTTTATTTCTGAAGTAAAAATACGGAACAAACCTAAAATCTCTTATATTGTATATTGAAGATTCATGAATCTGTGAGACTTGATGAAGCTTTTGTGTGTCGACTTCTGATTTGAATCTCCCCACACTACAGAATAATATGAATTTACCCTTATCTTAAATGAACTAACCTTGACATAGAACTGTCACGAAATAGTGAAAAAAAAAGATCGGTAAACAACGGAAAAATCTTACTCCGCGTGTAAAACCACCTAAACCCCTTAAAAACCCTCTTATTAGTTTACAAAATATTAAAAGATTCAATAAAACAAAACACTAGTATTTAAGATTTTAGGACGGCCTGAAAAATTAAGTTATGTGCTATTGAGCTATTGAAGACTGTAAGTTATTAGGTTGATTTCTTAAATTTCTAATTCAGAAGATAATAATAAAGTTTTTTCCTAAAATCGTAAGGGATTTTATCAATTGTACAAAATACTTAATAAATTTAAGCTAATTTAGATTTTTTATTATTAATATTCCATTCGCAAATCTAATACAGTGAAATTATTGACAGTTGGTAGAATATAACACACTAAAACCATTCCTTCATACAACTGTATCACCTTGCTCTTACCAAGATCAACGAAGCAGAAGTAATATCAGCAGCAGAAATAAATACTCATTCCATTATATCTGGAAATACCTGTCCGTTTTTCTTTTCTTTATCGAACCCAAAACAGGGAAAAAAAAGTACATGAAAAGGAAATAAGTTATAAAAGCCACATCGACAGCACACATTTCTGCCTAGAATATAACGTAAGCCCGGGTGTGCGAGGTGAAACAAAAACGGATTCGCCAGCGGGCGAACGTAACGTATAATTTGTTAAAGATCGAACCACGACGAAACAGGCAAAGAATATCGAATGTGTAACAACAGCAACACAACAACAAAAACAGACGTCTAAAAGAAACGCACACACACACACACACACACACCTTGTGGACTTGTTACTAAACGTATAGTAGAGAGCGCTTATCAGCATCATAAATAAGAGAAAATGGTACATCCCGAGCCGGTCCAGCATCCGGTCACTGGGCGACTGGAGCGTTTTTCAAACCCAGGGCCTTCGCCGGAGCCGTCCGATACAAGCGCGCCACATTCAATCAGCGACCTGTTGAGCAGGCTCCCGTAGGGCGAGAAAAAATAAAATCAAAACAGGAAGCCCTGAATCGGTTGAATCGGTTGGTTTAATTTTTTGCTTTTCCCTTTTTAGCCTCCGGTCGTTAAATTATACTGCAACCGACGGAAGAAAGCTCCGGCGCACCGCGATCGTCCGGTGATAATCCGGTGGCGTTGTCGTCGTTTGCCATCCAGTCGATCGCGTTTCTAGTGCGCCCTCCAACTCCAATTACCACACCCGGCATGTGCCGTAAGGGCGGCCGAATTAACAAGTGCAATAGCCATGCAGGGTTTGATCGTATTACCCCAAATCAGCCAAAACGCCACACAAAACACCCGAAAGACCCTTCCACAAAGATCAAAGACACTATCGTTCTCTTCCCTTTTTTTAATATATTCATCCACTTACCACGGGGGTAAAAAAAAACCTGTCCTTTAACACAAATTAAACGAGCGTTATTAAAACCAAAAAAAAAAAGCGAAGACAGTAAACGAGACCGTGAGTATCTTGCATCGATCTCAATATCCATGAATGAACACAGCAAACGTTTCCAAATTAGAGGGGGAAAAACACGAGAACGGGTATCATAATTGTGTTGCTACCGCGTCCCGCCACGTCTCCTACACCGGGTGCAATCGCCGGCAGGTTTTCCTGACGCGTAACTTGACTCCACAATCCAAGCGGCGGACCCGGCCTGGAAGGTACCGCGGTTGGGCACGACGAATCAAAGTGTCCAGCGGAGACCAAAAAGTTGGAAACAACGGCACGACGCAGGGCCGGTGGTTAAGATCTTGTCGTCTTTACACCGGAAAAGGCCTCTCGAAACTCGTTAGCTTCTTGTCGCTTGCCGTCGTTTCTTCTTCCGCCACTAAACAGGAGACGTTAGAACTAACAAAGGTGTGTCTCGGGCAGCCACAAGGTAAGGATTGAAAACGTTCGTGTGGTTTGAAATTTGTTATTAATTTATAGGGTCAGTTTGGTTTGCCCGTGTAAGCAGCACCAGATTGGGCGCTTTTGTCGTATATGGAGTTGTCTATATTGAAGTTTGTATTACGATAACCTTATAGCGGTGATAAGAAATCTGGTTAGATTTACTATAACAATTCTTTAGGACAATATTTTATCGATTAAGCCGAATGCGTGTGTCAAATTCATAAAATGGACGATTCGGAACGTACAATAACTCGCACAAACTCATATTTTTGCTTCAAGCTTTGTCCTTATCCTCCTCCACCTATTCTTCAAAAATTCGGTGCCCAATTAAATTGATGTTCTATAAGCTGACTTGCTCAATAAAAGCAACATTTAAAACATACAGCATATTGAATTAATATTAAGATGTACGCTCTCGACGCCCATATTTCAATACAAGAGAAAGAAACTCAATTGGTTGTCCATTTATTTGAACCACGGAAGATGGAAATGTAACGGCGGCTTCCTACGACTAATATCGTTCCGATCGATTCTATTTAATTGGATCACATTACTGATGGGCCCATGCGGTTCAGCAAGAAATCCCTTCCTGTAGACGTTTGACCCTTGGTTATGCAAGGCGTGGCCAGAGCAAACAAACGCTGGGCAGACATTAATTATAGCCCACAGATATGATTCCAGCGGTGATGATAGAGTTACATGAATGCGAAGAAACGTTGCTAGAGTTTCCAACACAAAAAAAAACAGGATTACATTGTAAAATGTTTGAATTCTCGAACGTTCACATTCTGTATTCGTTAACTATTAGTGATATAATACTGCAAAGTTATTTAATACATCATTCCTAATGTATTTTTTTTATCTTATTGTTTGTCACAAGGTACAAATAATCTTCGAACTCTGTATCTAAAATAATTTATTACTTGACAAATCGGATTGCAAATACAATAATTAAAACCAAAACTTTGATGAACAACTTATTCTTATGACTTCCGTTCCTAACATATAGCTTCAGTCAGCCATGTTGCAAATGCGCTTAAAATAGCTATAACATATATTTCGATTCAAGCCGGAGCACGCACTACATTGTTCAATGTAAACATCGTCAAGGGCCCCGAACTAATCGACATCCTTTGCAGACGTAGGAAGGTACCAAAGGAAAGAAGCACACAAAGCAGATTCTTAATATGGTTTTGTTTTTATGTTTTGCACCTGGCGTAAAGCAACACAACTACGACGCATAATTACATAAATCAGCTTCATCAAATGTGTGTGTCTGTGTTTGCTTTACCATACCATTGATCTGTCTTCATTCTTTACTACGGTCGAGAAATCATTACACGTTTGCAGCACAAAAGAACTTCTATTTTGTTTCCATTCAAGCCGTCATCTGTTACGGTCCGTTGTCTTATTGCGAAGTTTCAAACATTCATTCATGAGTTCGCAGCGTATCGTTCCCAAACCCAGCGTCGCATACAAAAACCCAACAACGGCAGGGATTGGGATTGGGATGGATGGGGTAAACACATCCCGGAACAAGGGAAGGGAACATTCATTCATGGTTTCGTAGCGTAGCCCTTCTCGAATGCGAACAGATATCTCGCACACCACGGCCGTAAGCGGAAAGAGTACCATAAACAACAAACGGGAGGCAAAGGGAAACAGATGTCTCGCGAGTGTGCACGAACCGGAAGAACCGGAAGTACAGAAGGTCAGTTAGAGGCTGAGACAAATAGAAAAAAAGAGGGAAAAGGGAGCGTAAGTAAGACGGCGGCATTAGAAACACGCCGGGGCTGCGATAGAACACGAAAATCTACTTTTCCAAATTCCATTCCATTAGTTACCATATCCCGTGCGTACCCAAATTGACATAGGCCGGAAGTAAAAACCGAATAATACCAGCAACACCGACCGAGACCACGCCAAACCACCACCAAGAAGAAGCACGCGCAGAAAGCTATAGAATAAGAATGTGAGAGGGAACCGAAACAGTCAGTAAAAAAAAAAAACAAACCCGCTGGCCTCATCGCAACAGCGGAACAGTTCCGGTCCAAAGCGGAACAACGCTTCAAAACCACCCGCCGCTACCTGCTGCCTTGGCACTTCCTCTCGCTTTCTTAAATGAAAGACCGGAAGAATAACATCCGGAAATTATGTTTGGTTCATTCCTTCTTCTTGCCCATTCTTTGCGCTTTGTACGTTCGTGCGTTTGTTGGTTTGCTTCCGATTTAATCCCTCCCCGAGTACTGCGCTTAACTGCAGGGGCTTCCTTTTTTCTCCACACATATACAGACACACTCCCTTTCTCACCCTATCACGGCCACAGCCAGTCCGTGACTCGTGCGGCATCAGAGGAAATGAAGAATTTATGATCAGCTGCGGTGCTGCCAGCGCGCACGGATACAGAGAATGCGAAGCATATGTTTGCTGCCCCGGATCTCGTTATTTACCCGCTGGCCGCGCGCTCCCTTCCATCCTGTTCTCGCCACTTCCTTCCGGTCGGGTCCGGTTTGTTGTTACTTTACATGCACGCTTGGCATCCGAACCGATGTGCGTGACTTTATGTGCAGATGTGCGTGGTTAGGTGTGAAGATATTCCTCTGTTGGTTATGAATTGTATGCTATTCGTACACTCGCTCGATATATGATTGATTCAGCCACAATCTTTTTGTCAATGAAGAATGTTGCGTACAAATAATTCTGATTTTATAGCAATTTGTAGTAAACTTATTTTTGTTTAAAATAATAGTAGCAGATATGGTCAACCAGTAGAGTATTTTCAGTATCAGACCACCGACTACGATTAGTATCAAGGGCGTCAAGGTGTTCAATTCTTTCGCTGTCCACAAAACTTGCCAACCGAGCAAAATCGATGAGCATCCAATTGTGCGGACAAATTATTGCATCATTCCGACCGCAAGCACCACAAACAGAATAGTAATGATTCATAATATTTTTGCGTCATTGAATATTAATTTCCATTAGCATACAACAGGTACCCTTTGCTGTTTGTTTTTGCACCGAATAACGCGCCAGCAAGTGTGCTTTAAGGCAATAAGGCAAACAGTCAATATTGTAGTTAATCAAACGATGTAAAAAACATTCGGCAAACGTGTATACGTACCTCTTTGCTAGGCACTGTAATGGGTGTACCCTCCTTAACGATACCGGCCTCCACAATCACACCCATCACGATTGGGTCACGTGAGTTAAACACAAACTGGGGTAGAATCTGCAACAAGACACAAGATGATTAGACAATTTTGTTTTTAGAGATTATAGATGAAGTTTCGTTGGTACTGCATACTAACCTTTAGTTTGCACGGGAACACGGCAATCGATTTAAATTCGTCACGCTTCCGCTGTTTGATTTCCTCCCGATACGCCATGAACTTATCAAACAGATGATAAATGATATCCGCCTGGAACACCTTGACGCCCAAGTTGTCCGCCAGCTCCTGCGCGTCTCGCTCCACTTTCACATCGAACGCTAATATGGTAGCATACCTGGAAGGTACACGAATGCAAGTGCGATGGTTTTAGTATTTGTTTTGTAGGTGTGCTTGACAACACGGACCCATATAGTGAGTACGATTATAGTTATTTTTTTAACACCAAACAAGAAAAAGGAGAGGCTACGTTAAATTCTAACTCCATTAAAGATCTTTACCACATCAGACTTTGTACTTTTTGCGTGTTTGATTGAAACAATTTTCAACAAAAATATGGGTCTCTTGTACACATGGCGTTGCAGATGAATATACTTACTGATTTTCATGCTCCAACATTGTAGATGCCTTCATAACATCACGCTTAACAACTGGACCGATTCGAATGCCGGAGTACTGAAAAGAGAAAATGGTTTAAAGAAATTAATTTATTCCAGGAATGACAAATGCAATCTTATTCTTAGCGTACAATTAGATTGTTTCACCGGGTTAAATATTGCAAGCTTAAGGGAGATTAAACAAAACATAACAAATCTTCCATAATGCGGCCAAAGCATTCCCATTTACTGCGGTTAATTACGCCAGCAGCTGGCAGCATACCGCGACGCGTAAATACGGCTCCATATTTTGTTTTGTGAAAGTTGCCACCAGACAATGGTACCGCTTGACATTTTGCCGGTGAAACCATCAAACGCTCTGTACTCATTTCCACGATAAGAGGCACCGTAAACTGAACCCGTCCGCTGAATGCCTATTGTTTGACGGTTTCCTGTCGGTTTGTCGATTTAGGACCGGCCACGTAATGCGCATCCGTACGCATCGCACAATCGCATTTTCCATGGCCCCAAAAGTGGGGCCCCCCCGTACACGGTTGCGTGCTTTCGCGAACGAATGCTGGTGCGGTTGATGGCCGACAGTGGATGGCTTTTTGGCGGTGCAGTGTGCATTAGACGAGTGTTTTGATTACCCTAAACTCCATCGCCCAACGTCACAAAAAAAAAACAAAAAGTACATTAAAATGGATTCCGTGCCTAAATACAGACCATCGTAATAGTCACAGCAGCAATAATTCATGACACTAACTCTCGGTGGAGCAATACTCATTACTGTGCAGGTGGTCCCCCGTGGGGCATGGTGTTTGATATACACGGATTTTGCATTTTCACGACTCAGAGTCAGTGAGTTTATTCTATAGAATTAAAGCAAATAAGAACTATTCGTAGTGCAACTTAATGTAATAAACTTTATTCAAACATTTTTGTTCAAGATTTGACTCAAAATGTCGAGTCAAATGGAATGCTACAAATATTATAAAAATAATCTGCAAATTGTAAACCATTGTTGTAAATGCTATAAAAAAACTTATAATTAAAAACGCTATAAAAAATAATACACCGTATTGCATATGATTAAAAAAATAAAAAAAGAACATCAAAAAAGCAGCAGAAAATCAAAGTTCTAGTTATTTTATTGGATTTTACAAAAGAAATAAGTGGAATTGATTTTACAACTTTCAAACATACACGATATAGCCCCCAGATTCAACATACGCGGAGATACACGAATAAACGCGTTATTCTTTAGTAACGCATATTTCTCACGTATAGTATAAATCTAGCTTATAAATGACTTTTTTGAGCTATAAAAGAATAGTAAATTCTTCCATAAAAAATATGGCACATTGAAATATGCTATAATCTAGTAAAACGTCTAAACGTCAACGTGTTCGGCTGTAACAATCCTAACTAACATGTTAAAAAAGAGGCTTATCCGTGTTTTAATGGTATGTTTTGTCCCATCATAACACACACAGTACCATAATTAATACAAAATACACCTAAAACATAATAGAAACATATTTTAATTTAAGTATGTACGTAACTGTTTCGCTTTACACAGTCACAGTTCAACCCGATGTAATGTAATCGTCTTTTTTATGACATTCACGTACGGCCAGACCCACCACGGAAAGCATCGGCATTGGCAGCCACCGTTATCGAAAGTAAAGCCAATGTGTGACGAGTTCTCCATAATCTAATGTGCGGAGGATAAATTCAACACTTCCTTCATATTTATTCATATCCGCCACGCAGTCGCGTTCTATTAGCAACTTCCGCTCGGTTTCAGTATTTTATTTATACGTGTGCATAATGTATGCATTATTTCCTTAGGCACGTTCATCTTTCCGTTCTTTACGGTCGGAGATTACAACCGGGACGATGTTTAGATGACTTGCTGTTTCTGGCGAGCTAAGAACAAAGTATATTTCTTTAATATTGTTGCCACGATAAATGCCACAACGATGGCAGTGCCAAAAGGGACAAACATTATTCATAATAAATTGTTCGAGAATGTTTTTAACAGATATTTCGAATATTTACTGAACAAATCTATAATACAACCACTCACTTTTCACCTTGCTTGCGCTTCTCCACTGTAGCACAAATTGTTGCGCACCAAGTTTGGACAGCTACGACTGCAAACGATCACCGGTTTGCGACAACAACCGCCGTCAATACAGCTGCGTGTGGAAAAAGTCCACACAAGGCGACTCTCGTCAGCATTGCCCAAGCAGTGTTGGTTTGAAGAATGAGTTCATTTATTATGGTCAAACGGCGCAATGGAATCCACTTGCCGGTTTAAAGGCTGGGCGATCGTTTTACGGTCACAACAACTACCGTGGGACGATGCGATGGCCAGTAGGACATACCGCCTCTGTGTACGATCGTGCGTTGTCTTATGTGACGGCATTGGCAAGATTTTTAAAAAAGCAACACCATTTTAACCGGCCCCGTTTGGAACTGGCTATGGATTGTATTTCAAATGTGCATCATCCAGCTGATTTCAGGTCTCACAATTTCGACTCACAATTTAAATCACGAGTTATAAAGATCGCCGTGAAGAGTTAAATCTTAATTGTTTTGAAAGATTTAACTCTGAATCAAATATCTCGCAACAGAATCGGACGAGGACACCCGAGAAGCTTCAAATCATTAATTCATTCTGAATCGTTAAGCACATCACTAGTTCCTAAACCTATAAGCCCACATCGAATTACTATAATTAACAGTTCTGCTCAATCAATCACGATCAAAATAATTCTAGAACGGCCCATTTGGACGGAATTAATCTGTTAAATCTATTAATCTATTAAAGTTTATTTTCGGGTATGTAGATCCATGAGTTCGCAGACCGTGAAGATCAGTCTATCAGTCGAAGCATCTGCATGTGTTGAGTACACCATCAGGTGCTACCTACATCGTTTATATTTGACACTTATAGAGTCACAGTTGGAAGCGGCCGGGTAGTGTCTTAGTGGCGGCACCGGTCTTCACACGAAAGGACCGGTTCAAAATCTCCTCTCGGACCAATCTTCCGGACGCACAGGATTGACTTTCTGACTGCGGGTAAATAAAGTCCCAAAGTTCTGCCGGAGATGGCAAGCTTAGAACCACTTGAGGTTGTTGTTGACGATTAAAGAAAAAGAGTCAGAATTGTCAGCGCTTTTCAGTCAACTTTTCGACCGACAAACATCTATCAACATCTATCAAAATGTATTTGTACCGAATTAAAAGGCATTATCAACCATTCTCCTGCTTATTTGTCTGATATTTTGATGCTACGTCTTCTTTGAGTAACTTGTATCTTGATGACTAGGGTTTGATATAATACAGTCTTGAGATATGTTGCTCCGACTTTGGCACAATTTCTCGACAGTTAATTTATTTGATTTCCTACCACACATCTTCAATATTTCCCACACAACAACAGCTCTTTCCGGATCTCAAGCAGTATTTCCATCATTTAATTTGAGTGTAAACTACTGTAAACACAGCCCGAAAGAACGCTCAACAGTCAGAAAGCGGTATGTGTCACCCCAACCCCATTCACCATGTTACGCAAATGGAGATCTATAAATTTATTCCTGCAGGTCCTCTCTCGTAACACTGGCACAAACAGCGAAAAAAAAAACCGGATACACGCTAGAACGTGCCCATGGCGGCGGGGAGAGATCACGATCGTCGCAATCCTACTGAAACGGTTCACTCAAAAACGCTTCTCCTTCTTCACACACCAGAGTGCCTCTCGAACCGGTAACGTTGGGGTCTTGTTTCTTCCTCCTCCCTTCGGCCCTCATCATGTCCCTCATTCCCATCGACTGTGAGCATGTGAGGGCGGAAGAAGTCTTCGCAACGCACCCAACCAAACGAAACCTTTAAATGAATAAATAAAACCCTTTTGCCCGGTCGCGGTCTTTGCGGGAAATAGTAATCAAACAAGGCCCGAACAAAGCAACTGTGTGCGTCGAAAAGCCGGAAAATGCTTTAAATTCAAGCCCAATCCCGGCACACAAAAAGTCAAAGAGATGCACACACAGAAAACAAAACAACAAAACGCATAAGCGTAAAATGATCGAAATCGCTTGAATCTTAATGGAAGATATGTTTTCTTCTCATTTTTACCTTTATCTCATAGTCAACCGCACACGACATTCTGCAGTGGCCACCCCGGGTTACTTTCTTGTTACGCAAACTTACCACCGGCCGACACGATGCAGGGGTTGTGATTGCAGTTTTTCTTGGCACTTCTTTTCTGTAGATTGCTATGATTTGTTTTTTTTTTCTCTCGTTCATAATTTCCCTGCATGCGCTCCTATGAATGAGCGATGTTTCGGTTTCGACTGCCGCCGGACACCATTCAATACCTATGGGCAATGTTGCCGGGTGGTGCGGTGCGGTCGGTGGGTAGTGATTACACCGGGAAGAAGGAAGGCAACGCAACAACAGCAGCAAAAAACTAGTAAGTTATCGTCATTAAGACAAGAGCGATTTCCTTTTCTTTCCTTCGCTCACACACGCACGCTCACTCGTGCATGCACAACTGGACAACCGTCCCATTCATCAGTTAGTCGACCCGCTTCATCCATTCATTCGGACCGGTGCTGGGCGAGCTCATTCATAACTGGCTGCGCTGCGAAGCAAAACCGTACGACGCAGTGCACGCAAAGGAAGGCTGAAGCTGCACACGGGCACGGTGGTGTGTGGCGTTGCCGTCTGGGCGAAGAGGTTCCAAGACATGGGTTACGCTACACTGCGCAGACACGCAACACGGTGCGCACACTGTTTCCCAGGCTCGTGGAGCTTCCGTACGCTCGGCATTGCTAGAGTGGGGATAAACACTTACATGAAATTTATCACAGTACGCAAAAACAAACCCATCGATCAAATCATCGCAAAGGTTTAGAAATTGAACACTGTTGAACGTTTTGCTTGCTTACCTAAAATAACAAAAAAATTGCAAGATTTTGGTTTGGTATTTAGAAGAAATATTTGAAATTTCATTCAACTTTTCATTCAGCAAGACAGAAAGAAACTTCTCGTGGGAAAAGTGCTATAAAAACTAAGAATTTACTCAATTAAGCCGTCAGCCAGCGATTGTAAACCCTGCGATTGTATGTTTACAGGTATTTTAAAGCTCAATTGGTAAAAGTTGTAGCTTTTTCTTGAATAATTAATCAAATTTCATTACAATGTTTATATGTAGCAGTACTTTTCACCAATTGGAAGTTTTTTCATAGTGAAATCGATTCTGCGATTTGCAAGTTTAGTGCAGAATAAAATGCATTTTCAACACAATCCGGAGAGTGGAGATAAATCTTCTAGCTGTACATATTTAACTTCAACAAAAAAACTGTATACATGGATATAATATTCAAAAGAATTATTCAAAAAATTAATCCGATATGATTTTAATTCAATGTTCAATAAATGACGGATAACATATCATTAATCCATTACATCCCGGGTGGTACGAAATCTTAATCCAATCGACATGAAACTTTGTAATCCTTCTAGAAATGACCCAAAATAGGGGGTCCTTATTTTCATTTGTCCATCTGCACAACTCGAGATATTTGAAGAACAAACGTTCAATTTTGTCATACAAAAATGCTTGATTTTCTTCGAATTTCATTCAAAAATCTATTGTTAAGTTTATTGTTTATTATCATTTTATCGCATAGTGAACCAATTTATAATAAGTGAAATGAAATATTTTTTTCATTTTAATTTTATTTAATGCCTCTTTGCTGCCTTTTTTTTAGTCAAATTTCCGCACTTTGGACACTACAAAACACCACATAAAATACCGAAATTACCCCATAGAAGTGTTTCTGGGACTAAACGCACTTTAAATTATTATCTGATACTAGTAAAACCAAGCCCTCTATAAGTAAAAAAAGTCTCAAAACTTGAGATACAAAACCATACACTAAAAATAAATAAATAATGATTCTATAACAAAGCTAAACCTTTTAACTTATTTAAAGTTTCAAATCTCCATTTTTCTTAGGCGACATGTTTTGTTCAGCAATAAAAAAAGAACTACCAAAAGATGACGCAACGTTTCGGGGCTTAATGGTTACCCCTTCGCGTTACTAAATACGTGCGGTACCGGTTATGAGAGCAAACTCAATCTGGATTCTACTCCTACACCACACTCACCAAGCTATAGATAGAATATCCGATTACGTAGTGAACAAGTCAAGGTGAATAGATCGTACCATTAGAACGAATGTAGTAAGAAATCTTTCGAAATCAGTGGAAAGTAAAACATTATTAGCAGCAGTTTTGCTACAAAAATAAAAATCGTTAGCGTTAGCTTGGATGCTAAATGCTGCTTGGTAGATAAAGCACACATTGCTATTATTGTATGAAGCCACACTAAAGAACGTTAAACAGCCAACGGGCTAGCACAATGCCGCCCGGGTTTCAATCCTGCGTAAGTGAATCTTCGTGGAACTGTATCCACAATTTCCCCGGCGACGTAACAAAACAATGCACACAAAATAATAATAAAACAACGCAAAGATGGGCGACAGCGACAGCGACCGCGGGGGTGTATTTGTGTGGGTGAGCTGAAATGCTCGAATGCCGGGTGGGTGTGGGTGGGTGAATATAGAAGCTTTTAGCTGCGAAGTCTGCACGGCCGTCGGGCGGTGGAAACCAATTCTTCCCCTCACTCTTGGGTTGCTTCCCTTCCTACCCAACCCCCTCTATCCACAAATGTTCGCGAGACAATTTCATTCATGAATCGGAGCACCATACCATACCGGGTGTGGTGGTATGCGCCCTATCTATTTCCCCTCACTCATTCATTAGGATAGCATCGCACACAGAGAGAGAGAGAGACGCCATAGCCATCGATCCATTCACAAGCTCGCTTGCAGTGTCAATAGCACCCCAGCGCTGCCACCCCACGGTCTTTTGCCATGTTGAGAGCTCGTCAAACCGTACGATACGAGGGTCTGTTCCAAAAGAGGGAGGAAAAAAAAAACAAGGCACGGCTGTCATGGTTCGCGTGTGTGTGTGTGTGTGCGTGGCTGTATCCAATTACTTTCATTCATATTTCTTCCAATAGCATCCCACGGACGCTGCCGAGAGACTGTGGCGACTAACAGCGGCCCAGGCTGATCATGCAACCCAGTTATAGCATGCCGACAGCACCATCGCCTTCTTTCCCCAGAGCCACGTTTCTGCGGAACAAAACTGGACTTTTGGACGCAAAATCGCAACGAAAAAGCTGTAATAATAGCAGCCCCGAAATCAGACTGCAGCCATCGTTACGTAACGCATTACACGGTTACACGCAACTGGCAACTGGAGGTATAACAGTTACAATACTTAAGTAACTGGTGGTATTACATATGTGAGAAATGGTATAAAGACAACTTTATATTTGTACAAAAATGTCCATTTAAACTACTTTTTGCAGTTGCAAGTCAATAAGATAACTTATTAACTCATAAGGAGGTCATGAGGTCTGAGATCTCAAGACTAATCTCCATTTTCCACTATAGGCAACACGTGAAGTGCAATATTTAGTTCAATGCGGTGTATTCTTCAAGCAGACAACCAATCAAAACAAGCCGTCCGGCACTTTCAGCGAATGCATAGCGTCATAGCTCATACAACCCTCCCGGTTTAACCGGCTCACCGTCAAGCTCCCACGCACCCCGGGGTTTTGAGTAATCTACTGTAAATGACAACAAACGAGGATGGCCACCTTCGCGATTTCCTATCCGACAGCATTTGCCGGGGACAGCTGGAACACTGCGAAAGGTGTGCATCGTGATCTGTCACCCGTGCCGCCCATGCGAAAGACCCATTAGTCCGCACGGTCGCTCCAGCTGGAACCGCTTGTGTTCGCTATAACGCTAATACAATTGACTTTACTGTGAATGTCACCGGCTGAGTCGATACGGAGGTGGAAGCACACCGATCGTACCGGGGCTACACCTTCACACTCCCACGTGTGTGCGCGTCGTTCCAGGCTGGTTTCGCTGGTGCAGCAAACCGAGTTATGGCCGATCCCGCCATAACTACCCGAATGAGCAACCACAGAACGTACCGGCATTAGGCGATTGTGCCTGGGTTGTGATTGATACGTCTCGAGTTACGCTCACGAACTCGAACGCGTGGAACCCGAGTGGGTGACAGGTGATTTCCCCGTTTTGGGGCGAGCGAACGTTACTTTCAGTGTTCTTCGTGCTGGCGCAACAGCGGCGACGGAAATCAACACCATCTGGTCACCGGACCGCAACACCTTGCATCGATCGTTCGATAGCCGGGCATGATATGTGGTCAACACGTGAACGCGTGCATGTATGCTCACCGCCAGCAGGAGATAAGTGCTAGGGTACTAGGTACTACCAACAGGTGGTCAAGACGTTGTACGTGATACTAGTTAATTGAATACGCTAAAGATCAAACACGAAATAGGAATGAAAACATATTACCGAACAGATTTTACGTACTAGTAGGTAAAGTAATTTTCTAATATTACTACTCGTTCTTTGCCGGCTCACTTAATGCAACTCCATTTTCTACCCTATCACACTGCGATTATGTAACCAGACCGGTCACACAACGTATGCATTTCATTGACCACCATATGTCAGCCATCCGGGATTCCTACGTAACGGTCGGCATCATAACCAGCGGAGGTTAACAGGTGGAGACAGATACCTGACTCTCGTTTAAGAATTGGTGTACGTATCACCAACCGATATGTTTGCTATCACTGCTATCCAACAAACAACAACTTTAAAGTGTTTTATCAGTTTCATCGACCAAAATTTGAGCTGTGAGCTCAAGATTTCCATGTACATTAAACCTGCTGCCACTATCAGCCCTAGGCGCATTGCAATGTTTTATTACTTCCCATAATCCAAGCGCATGAAACAGTGATGGCGACTGTAGAAATATTTCGCTCGCGTTTTTGTTCAACCGTGTATCCCACCGCTGCTTCATGTCTTCATGTGATTTGCAAAGGCTCCGCCGCCGTGCAGGGGCAACGCTAGCCAATACGGGTTCGCCCACCTGGATAGGAATGTGACACAGCGAATGGAGAAACAAGCTTCGAGCGGGTTCGACTATCGGATTAGAGAAGCTGTCCTTCATCGTCTTCCATGGCACGCGAGCATCGCGTGGGTCAACAATTACGCCAACACTGGATACACAACACAGCTATCTAAACCACCTAACCGCACCGGCCAAACAGACGCACCGAATAGACGAGTATAATACGCCTTCTGCTAGCAGTTTCATTCAGATCGTGACAGAAATGTTCGCGGTTCGGGGTGGTTTAAAGCGTGAATAACAAAAACAACAACAAAAAATGGTAGGAACCTTCACAAATCCAAATGAGCAGACTTCTTCAGCGGGAATTTGCTAGAATTATTTAGCCGTTGATTCTACCAAAACAACGAAGAAACTAATCAAGTTGAATTTAACATGCTGTCTTGGATGAATTAGATGTAATATTGCATAGTTGTAGATAAATTAGAAAGGTACTCTAGTAATTTTTTTACCAGCAAATGAATAAGGAATACGTGACATCATAGGTAAATAGTTTGCAAATTCCTTCCATGAAATGGATGGAAGAAAACAAGTTAGAAATCTTATTCTACTTCGACACAACAACCTTAAGAGGTTTAGGCCTGCTATTTCTAATTTTCTTTTACTTTATTCAACCGAAGCTGGATAGTCAATCCTGCGTAAGGAGAATTGGTCCGGATGGAATTTTGGACTGGTCTTGTCATGTGAAGACCGTCGCCAATACCACCGGGCCGCCCCGATTTTACTTCTATAATCGATATTCTTGTTATTAAAATTATAATTATTGTTTACACAACGGCTTCAGTTCAAATTCAACGGAAAAAATATTGTGTACTAAACAAGAGTCCAAAAACAGTCATATTGAAGTATCTTCATGATAGATAATAGAAATGATTCTTTTCACTATAGAAATGCTGGTCGTATGTAAAATAGCCAAAATCGTCTTGAATGTTCTCCCCTTTTAGCTATCCCAACAGACCGAACACAAATGCGCCTAAATGTATGTGATCAGTGCATCAATGTGAGATAGAGACTGGGAACGCAAATATGATTCTGACGTCTCATTTGTACTAATTCATCACTTACCGGAATTTTCGACGTTCTCAAGAACTCCAACAGTGCTTCCAGAGATCCAAGGGTAGAGGCTTGCACATAAACACCCCGATCGCTAAGTCTAATGCTGTTTAGAGCGGATTTTAAGTCACGAGCCACTATATCCCTAAAAAGAAAAGAAACGGTTGCCATTGTCAGAAATACACTTTTCACACAGTAGCTTATCTTACATACCTAAATATCTCCACCTCGTCGGGTTTTTGGGCTATTTGCAGATTTAATCCTGCAATAGCTTTCTCCAGCTCCTTTGCCGCTATCTTTACACCTTGTGCCGCCATAATTTCTTTGTGCTCCACGTACGCGTTCTTCACGCGCAGCTCCTTCATCGGTTGTGGCATCAGCAATGCTTTGATCTGGGTCGTGATCGGCCCTTCCGTACCGGCCAAGATCATCGTGTCGCCCTCGCGCAGTTTTCCGTTGATCAAAATAGCATCGATTGTCGTGCCGAGACCGGGAATGGCTTTCACCTCCAGCACGGTTGCTTGCAGGTCCTCGCTGTACATCAGTCGTTTGGCAAGCTGCTTCTGACAGAACTGCACTATCAGGAACAGCAGATTGCCCATACCCTCACCGGTGATGGCGCTCGTCGGTACGAGCGAAACGTAAGTTTTCGGATCGGGATTTTCGTAAAACAGGGCCGCATTTAGACCCTGTTCCGCGAACTGCACGATGATTTCCTTCGTGCGCTGATTGAACTCCAGCTGCGTGTTGGAGGCCTGGCCCTTCAAAATATCGCGCACATCCTTCCGTGGCATCGTGCTCCAGTCGTACAGCCGATCGATCTTGTTCAACGCAACCACAAACGGGGTGCGCTTGGATTTGAGCAAATTAATTGACTCGATCGTTTGCGGTTCCAGTCCGTGCATAATATCCACCACCAAAATGGCGATATCGCACAACGATGATCCGCGAGATCGCAGGTTACTGAACGACTCGTGCCCGGGTGTATCGATGATCAGCAAACCGGGCAACTTGAATTGTAGCTCTTGGAAGCCTTTCACAAACTTCGTCTGTTCCTTTATGTTGTCCGACGGCACGTTGGTGGCTCCGATTTGTTGCGTAATACCGCCTGCCTCTCCGTCCTGTACGTTCGTACGCCGCAGTTTGTCCAGAATTTTCGTTTTTCCCGTATCGACGTGTCCCAGCACACACACGACGGCGGCTCGTAAGTGATCGAGCGTCCTTTTCTTTTCGGCCTCTTGCGTACGTTTCGCAATTCGATCCAGCGCTCTCTGGCGCATTTTTTCCGCCTCTGGCCGACGATCTTCCCCTTCCGAGCCAGAATCATCGTCGTCATCGTCATCATCGGAACCTTCGTCCTCCTCGCCGTCATCATCGGACCCATCGTTTTCTTCGTCCTCATCTTCATCACCTTCGTCGTCCGATCCACGACTGTCTTTTGATTCAACCGATTGCTGTTGGGACAACTCCGCGCCAGTTTTCTTCTCCTCTACCTCCTCTTCACTGTCCGACACATCCCAGGATTCCTTCACTTCCTTCTCCTTTGCCTTCGGTTCTTCTTGCGCTTTCAGTTCCTCCGCTGTCGGCGTGGATTCTTTCGATTCTGTCTCCTCTTTGTTGGCGCCTTGATTTTTCTTCGGACGAATGCGAGCACCGGGCTTTGGCCGACGTTCACCGGTTGCCTCCGGAATGGCGAGACCCTGCGCTTTCAGCGCTTCCAACATTGCCTGGGCACGTGCTCGGTTCTGTTTCTGTTTCGCCGTTAGCAACTTGCCCTCCGCCTTCAACCGCTCCTTGCGTTCTTTTTCCTTTTGCTTCTTCTTTTCCTTCTTTTCCTGTTCCAGGCGTAACTGCTCCAACCGGAACTCTTCGGCTTGATCTTCCAGCTTTTGTTTCTCTTCTTCCTCCTTGCGCATACGCTCCTCCTCTTCGCGAATATGTTTCAATCGTTCCTGCATGATAGCCAGTGCGGCCTTGTTGGGTTTTTTCTTTTTCGCTTCACCAGGAGCTTCCCCACCCTGGGCGTCAGCTTCGGTCTTCTTTGCCGTGTCTCCCTTACCGGGTGGGTCGCTCTTTTTTGAGGCTCCTGTGCTCCCTTCCACGACCGGTGCCGTCGAGGAAGATTCATTCTTTTTGCCCTTCTTTTTACCTGTTTTCTTCTGCTCTTCCGTAGCCGGTTCCGTCGCAACGGGTTCCTCCTTTGTGGGGACGTTTTGCTTGCCCTTTTTCTTCTCAGGCGCGCTCTTCACTTCCGGCTCATCAACTTCCGGCTGATCGTCGACCGCACTCGCTTCATCCTTCTTCTTCTTTTTATCCTTCTTCTTGTTGGGTTTCTCTGCCTGAGCTTGAGCATCTTGCGTAGTGGCAGCATCATCCGCAGTAGGTGGCGGTTTTTGACCAGAGTATTCCAATCCCAACTCCGCAAGCATACGATCGATCTCATCATCATCATCCTCGTCCTTCTTTTTCTTCTTCTTGCTCTTTTTGCCACCCTTCGTAGCGCCATCTTCTTCCTCCATTTTTGGGGCAGTTTCCTTCTTGCTCTGTACACCACTTGCCTTTTTTCCTTTGCCACTTTCGATTGGAGCAGCTTCCTCTTCCATCGAGCTTTTACGTGTCATTTCTTCGCGATCTTCATCTTCATTCTCCTGCTCCTCGTCGTCATCGTCATCCATCATCAACAGCGAAAATCCGACCGGTCCAGATTTGCCAGCCTTTTTCTTCTTTGCCTCCTTGCCCTTGCTGCCTTTTTCACCGTATTTTTCATCATCCGAACCGTTACCGGCCGATGGTTCCGCTTCAGCCGAAGGCTTATCCTTCTTCTTCGTTACAGCCATCTTTTTAACCGACTCCGTTACCGCGGCTACCTCATCTTCCTCACCACCGTCATCGCTATCCACAGCCTGTTTCTTGGCTCTCTTATCCTTTTTGGATTTTTTATCGTTCTTCCTATTTTCCACCTCCACTTCCGTAATGTCCGTCTGGGGGACAGCATCGTTATCGCTGACACTAAAATAGAATCGAACAGACAGGGTAAGTGGCAATGTATTTGGAAAAATGTGCTACTACCTGTACATAACGATCACTGCGTCTAACCAGTTTTCTTACATGTTACTTACTTTTCCTCAACACCAGCACCGGCTGCTTCCTTCTTGCCCTTCTTAGCCTTTCCCATGGTGAGGTATGCCTACAAACGGGTTCAGCACTGTAAGGTGTCTAATTTTACCAATCCAACGTTAGGCACGATCCTTTCACCTAGAGACGAACTGAAAAATACACGGCACCGATCACCCCACCAATTACCACACGACCAGGATAAAGCGACACGTACGTTATCCACCGAACTCCTTCTACACGCAGTGTGACACGTTGTTCGGCACCGGCTCAACCAGTGCCTTTCACTCAGCGGAACGAGAACAATTACTGGCGACAGTGTGCCACAATTTTGAAACCACGCAAATGGTCCGTTTGTTCAGAATCTACCAAACCGTTGGGAAAAGCGGAATCGTGTTGTATAAGAATGGAAATCGCTATCAACAAAGATTCACGAACCCACGACGCTCGAAACTTTTTCTGTCAATCGTTCAGCTGTGACCACACTTGACAGACACCAGGCCGGTCCACGGAGCGCCATGTTGAACATCGCAAATTGGCACATACCTTTTGTTGTTTACATTCCTATCCACTAACACCAACACACATTCTGTTGTTATTCCCGAACGAACGCGCTATTTGCAATGGGATTTTATCTGCCGAAACTTGGAAATATGCATATGCCTAGATAAGCATAATTTAATTGATTAATAAAGGAATTCTTTCCGAAAATACAACGAAAATCATGTTTTTCAATTTGTCATCCATGCGGTTAATGAAGGGTGTCGTTTGTATGCTGCCCGACTTGCTGCCATGCTTGACGTTTTGAATTCGAGAAGCGCGTAAAAATGACAGCTGTTTCCTTTGAAAACGAACCCAGCAACAACGGTCGCCATCATCGTATGCGGTCAGGCTTGTTTGTCTGGCATCATCATTATTTGTGTTCCAGTTGTGTTTAGTTGTGTGCTAGTGTTTCCGATCACATTTTATTGTATCAAACTGATACACGATTGTAATTAAGCTTAGATGCTGCTGTGAAAGCATTGTGTTAATTGAAAAATGGACAGGGCAACCACTGTTTCCGACGCGTTGAAGGTATACATTTTTTTTTTTAAATACGAATTGTGCAATCACGTTATTTAAACATCATCGATTGATGCTTTCTTTTTAGCGCCAGCGATTACTAGCCGCTCAGACAATACGAAAGGCTAACGATATTAGCCCACAAACTGTGCGTCATTTACGTGAGCAATGTTCTCCTGCAGCAACTTCTTCAGCTACAACTGCTGCACTGTATGCATCCGCGTCGAGCAACGAAGCATCGCCGCAGCAAAAGTCGCTTAACATAACGGAATTAGAGGAAGAGAAAACCATTCACATGGCTACCACGCCGAGGAAGTTTACTTTCGAGCCGAAAGAAATTACGGCACGCTCCACCTTGAGCCAGCATCCGTCGGAGTCGAACGGGAAAACAAATCCCAGCAAGTTCTTATCCGCAGGCATTGAAGAAATACTGGCGTCCAGTTTCGCCGATAATATAAGATGCATGGGCCGATCGCTACGCGAAACGGCCGCTAGTGTACATGCAGATTTCGAAGGTGATCAGATAGCGAATCTAAGCCTGCCGCGTACGGCAGATATGAGTAAGCTATCGTGCGATTCACTTTCATCCCTACCGACCGGAGTACGGTCGGAAATCGTGACTGGGAAACTCGAGCAGTCCGACAATCGAGATCCGTGGGAAATGTCACAACCCGCGTTCGCAAGCAGCTGGATGAAGGAGAAAATACACGAGTTGAGCCAAATGGAGGAGGCAAGTTTTCGGTCCGCAGACCATATGGCATCTAGGTTGCTCGAAGACGAGATGGCCTGGGAGCAGGAAAATGCGGACATTCCGGCAATGAACGCTAACCGACGACAGATAAGCCCTGTGAAGGGTATTCGCAAGCCACAGTTGAAAGATCATGTCGACTTTTCCTGCTTTTCCGGATACCTAGCTCAAGCGGACGACATGTCGCGCCGTTACGACGACAGCACGGTGAATAATGATGGTAGCATTTGCTCAGTCGGACATTACTTTAACAAAATGTCCGATGATCTGAATAGCATGGTAGGCGATCAGAGTCCACCGCAACGTAGAGCTCTGCCATTGATAGATGTTACTAATGATATAGGTATGACCACAACGATTGGTACTGTATGGGGCAATAATAAATGCGTATCGAGTTTTACCCATAATTATTGTACTTACTGTTCCTTGCAGAAAGCCCTAGAAGTCCCTTGAAGGTGTTTGGCGCATCAAAAGCGGAGCAGTACAAAAAGGAAAACAAGGAAAACTCGTTGAGTCTATCTTGCATAGCTAAAGCTATAAGTAAGCAACGAAAAGGATCGCAAAGCATTAAATGCATTAAATAACTCTTACCATTACCCTTTGCAGCATCCATAGACTTGGAGGACTCGCCACACAACTTCATTCACAAACTCAAACAAGTGCAGCGTACAAAATCCGAACATGTTGCTGGTTCCGCTACTGAAGTGCGGAAAATGTCCACCCTGCCAAAAGCTAGCAGTGATTTGTCTGCGTTGCAAGCTACCAAAGCCAAACAATCCAGACCATCATTTCATGGTATTGACCGTGAGCAACACTCCCGTCCAGCACCAAACTACCAACAGTGCGATACGCTCAGTTTCTCTGAATCGATGCTTGATTCGTCCTCCACCGTGCCAGTCTTGCCCCATTCCAAAACATCCAGTCCGAAAGTATCAGAAGCGCCATGGCACAACGATGAAACGGAACCACCGATCACACCGGTGCAGGAACCGAAAAGGAAACCACTGGTCGATACGTTCCGAGTGTCGACGGCAACGAAGCTATCGGAAGAGTATATGGATCTACCATCGATTCCACGCATCAAAGCCACGCCGACGTGCCAGAAGAACATCTTTGACGATCGTCCAATTGCTAAGCCGAATCGAAAGCGTCGCTCAAACTCAACTACGCGCCACGAAATGGTTGGAGAAAAGCGCGAAGACCTAGCGATACTGACAAACTTTATGCAGGCACGCTCAAAGTCACCATCCAATCGGGCCGAACTTAAAGCTGCTAGCGCTACCTCTTTCGATCATCATGTGCGTGCTAAAGACTCCAATATCTCGTACCAAGTGACACCGAAAATTTCGCATCTCCGTAAACCGGTCCCATCGGAGATCGCTTTGGTACGAAACAATCCACGAAAATCGCACCTTTCGCCCGAACCGCGTGCAGCCAATCGTTCACCGTACTCATCACCTAAAGCGGAAGCGGGCCGATCGTCGTTGCCATCGGAACCGTACGAGGAAGTAGCGGACAAGTATAGTCTACGTGTGCCTGGCGCACCATCCCGTTCGGCTTCCCAGTGCTCCGGTAGCACGGAGTGGATTAACCGAAGCGAGGGAACACTTCCGCTGAAGGCAACGCACAGTGAGCTGTCCTGGGGTAGCACCAAATTGCGCAAAGGCGAGAAAAAGACAATGCAAATTAAAAACACATCCAACCGGAAGCTGCTAGTGAAGGCGGTCATTGTTGGGCCTGGGTTTCAGTTGTGCGGCACCGAGCAGAGTGGACTGCTGACGCTCCAGAGTCAAGAATGTCGTACCATTGCGATCGATTTTTGCCCCACCGTTATTGGGGCGGCGATCGGGGCGCTTTCGTTTCATCCTCCAAACGATCTGCACATCCAGCGAGTAGTGAGCTTGTACGGGTACGGTGGAGAAGCATCGATCAAGATCGAAGGCATACAGAAGGGTCCCAGCGGTCCATTCCTGGAGCTGGGCAGTGTGCGCAATTTGGGCCGCCCGCTGGAGAAAAGCTTCTCGCTGTACAACAAAGGTACCTTACCGGCATTCGCGCGCATCGGCATCGATAAGAAGGGACTTGATCAGGCGCTGCTAGCAACGGCCGTCTACGTTCAACCGCAGCGCACGATCATACCACCGAACAGTTACGCCCACGTCAAGGTCGTGTTCAAACCGCGCCGGCAAGAGATTGCCAAAATCCTGCAAAAACAAGTCGACGTACTGTCGATTACCAATCTGCACATCCTCTGGGGTGATGAACCGACGCGGCACCGTATTCGTAAAAATATTGCCCTGGTGAAACAGAACAATCTGATCGATCCGAAGATGAGTGCACTGGAATCGATCTGCAAACCGTTCTCCGACGAGAAGGAGCTCGATGGGTTGGACATGTTCTGCGAACATGTGTTCGATACCATCCACGAACTGTTTCTTACCTTCCGGGAGTACGAGCTGGTACTAACGGTGGACCGTGCACTGGACGAAACGATGCTTGACCTGTCCATTGCCGATGGTAATACGACACTGTTTAAGACGATGTACGCCAGTTCGGAAATGGGATCTTCGCCCAGGTTGGCGGACGACATGATGTTACCAGCTGTGCCGGGCAGCATCGGACAATTGCATCCCCATGGATTGGGTCCGCCATTGGCGGCCAGTTCCAGTGGAGGATTGGTAGGTACGCACAGGCGTGACAGTGGCGAATCCTGGTCCGTGCGACCAACGGCTCTCGAGTTTCGACCTTCCACCGAGCGAACGAAACAGTTTGTGATCAAGAGCAACTTCTACACGGCCCAGTACTTTGAGCTAAACTCCAACTATCGACAGCTGTTCCGGCTTTCACCGTGCGAGGGCCACATCCGACCCGGGCAGGAGGTGGTGGTTAACGTATCGCTCCAGCATCTTCAACCGATCGGTTCAACAGGCAATCAGCAACCGTCCATTTTTGTCGTTGTTTATATTGAGAACGAAAAGATCACCATTCCCGTGCAGATACATTATGGCAATTGAATGATTAGTTAATAATAATAGGTTTATTATTGTACTATATGTTTTAGGAAAGCACTATTTATGATAAACCTATTTTCCTTATGTGCACTCAACCCTTTTCGTGTTTTAATTTAATTTAATCATTTTAAACACTCACGGTTATCCGTTGTGTCCGCGCTTTAAATGGTGAAAATTCTCATCGCGTATTGTTGTGTGGCATTAATTTAACCTTAAGATACGAACAGTTTGTGTGTCTCGTTGAACAAAGCTCAGTGGCAATATAAAGTTGGTCCAGCATTGCTGCAGAAGATTACCAGAACAGTACTCGATCATTCTTAACAGGGCAACTTCGGATAAACCACATGCAAATATTCTGCCTGCCGAATTCCACCGTTTAACAATGCAGAAAGATTCTGCCTGAAAGGTGTTTGCTGTGCCGAGAAATCCAAGAACTTATCAGTAGTTGCTCTAGCTGGTATGTGAGGAACTTATGCACAAGACGGGAACTCGGAATGTAGAAACTTTCGGATTGGTACAGAGTACCCTTAGCGAGATTCAACTTCAAACAAGGTTGAGGGATGCAACGGAAAGTTAAGACGGTCTATGGTTAAGTTTCCAACTGAATCTGTTGATGTTAGCAAAGCTTGATGAACTTCGTAAAAACAGACGATAACCGCATTTTTTTTTCAATAATTAAATAAAGCTAGTGACTAATTTGAGTTTTATATTAACAAAGGATTATTTGAGCAAAGACGAGAGCGAAGAGAAACTTCGAGAGAACTATTTTATTGGAAACAGTTATTGTTACAGTACATAACATAATTATATGAACTTCGAACTTTTTAGAAAAAAATAAGAATTAAACAAATAATTGGCCAATATTATTTACTACTAAGTAGCAATCAATTGAACAATTTTATGTCACATTATTGCGCTACTTCACTAACTAATAACAGCCTTTCAGCAGCTTCAGTTTAACCCAGTGTGTTCCAGTTGAAGCTTGTAGAAAGTCCTCTCCGTAAATTTCCCTCTGTAAAAGAATACTTAACAAGATTCCTTTTCTATTTTGCTTGCAACCATTTAAAACTCCAATACTAACTATGCCTTTTATCAAAAAAATGAATACTCTTAAAAGTTCTTATTTTAATCCGAAAAAATAATAATACATGCGCACGTATAATTCTGTTACGCACTGTACACCACCGGTCAAAGAACGCTATGTAGTGCTGAATTTGGTTTGATACTCATTCTTGTTGGTACAAATGCTCTTTCCCCAATCTCGTCGTAATAGTTCTACCGCCTTCGAAGCCAATTGAATCGTAAGCCTTTAAAAGTAGTGGAAAACTGAAAAAAACACCATAAAAAACTTCATGTGTAGATCCTTTCACATGTGAAAAGGTGTGAATTGATAGCTTTATATCCGTAGTGTAAATTTAAAGTGCACTTGTAGAGGCACGTAATTTGATACACTCCCACAATTGTCTAAGTGCTTTCGCACTAAACTTATTTTTTTCATTTTTATTCTGAAGCTACAATAAATGTAGACAATGAGAATGCGTCACCACTGGGTGGTAACCACCATCCTCTTTTCAAGCCCAATCTACCAATCGACGGTAATGGAGATTATCTTAAACCCGAGTGGAAAAACCCCACTTTCAGTTTGCTTATAATTTGAAATTACTCGATGAAACATCGTAATATCCGTGCAGCTTCCAAAACATTCCTGCAAGGCTCATCGACAAAGTGCACACACCGCCCCTTTGCGTTAAGCTAGCAACAGCGTCCATTCGGATGGGGAAATCGGATTAGAAACTTTTCGAGTGCGAATGGTGCAGTATTTGATTTTTCTTCCGTTCCGACAGAAGCAACAGTTACGCATTCGCAATATACTGGCTGCATAAGTGGCCCATTAATTGCCGTCTGGTGTGTTTTGCAGGTTCCCCTTTCGTGTATGTGAATCCTCGCAACGGCGTATGCTGAGGTATGGTGTAAACTTTTCCAATCAACACCTCCGTTCGAACCCATACACGGTCGCACTGTGGATGGCTTTTCCGCGTACAGTCAAAGGCCGCTTTGAAGATGTAGTGTAGGAAGATGTGTGGAAGGCAACAAGATTAGCCTGCGAGGAATGCCACTTCTGAGAACGTTTATATTAATTGCTCCCGTACCATAGCGTAACTATCAGGCACAGTCAGTATGGGAATGTTGCACCACTGTTGCTAGTTTGTTGACGAGATCATGATTACTTTCAGCAGAAAATAGGCACAAACTACAACAAAACGCTAGCATTACTCCTGGAAAGACTGCAATCGCAACTAACATTTGTTTGCCGATTTTCTATTAATACATTCGAAGAATTTAAATAAAATGAAAACGGAATGTATCACCGGCATTTTATATTATGTTACCATTCTTCTTCTCATAAGCGCTTCTGTTCAGACCCCCCCCGAATCGAATTGATGAGCTGGTGGTCTGGTGCAAAGTGAAGCAGAATAATTAAAAAGAATCCCGATAAATCATTCATATACGATTGAAGTATTTTTCTGCTTTGCATATTAAAAAATTCCCAAGAGCCTACAGACTGCACCGGCAAAAAAACGATAAGTACCATTCAATATTGAGTAGTATCAGCAGTTTGTTTGGCCGTACGGTTACACTTCTACCACTACATGGAAGCCTTTTGTTTGGAAACAGAGCCGTGCGAAGATTGGTCGAAAGTTGGATGTTTGAAAACACTTCAAAATATTGATCATCCGTCCTATGCTTCGCACGCATCTTAGTTTAATGCTTGCACGGCACTCCACCCATTAGTGTACTCCAACGATTCCTGAAAATGTATGCGTAAATGTATGTAACCTTGTTCGCTTTTAATATTTAAATTTAATCGCTCCATGCATGTTCAATATTAATCAATAGTTTAATTACAACGCAGTGGATTATCCGTGCTGATCGGGATTCGACGTTTTGCCGGATAATCGGATACCACTTATAATAGACACATCTCCTTGCCATGATAATATTTAGCGCATAATGCATCAAGGGTAGGGCTTATTTAGGTGTATAATTTGTTGTAAAAGAAACTGTAATTGCATTTTTACAATTTGAGCTCTTTTTATCTTCTAGCATTGGGTCTTTCATTGCTTCCGTCAACGATGTTGCAGGGAATATGTCAAATTTTTCCTTTGCAACTATCGTTCCCGAGCAGCACGAAGAATCAGACACACGGTTAAATGACACCCGGATAATCGGCGTTTCGCTATAGTTATTTCAATTAAAATAGAACTTCGATTATCCGAGGCCTGATTAACCGGCCAGCGGGTTATTCGTGTGCAAAAACAAAAATTGACAGCTAGTAGAATAGTTTTGAATTTTATGACCGTTGAAATCCGTTCTTCCGAGAGGAACTTGATAGTTTTCTATAAAGAGTTTATCAAGTAATACTCCCTGGAAAATATTCCATATTGTTAACAAACTATAACTTCTAATATTAAAAATAGATCAATACTTTTAAAGTTAAACATTAAACAAAGCTGAAGGGTCTGTTATCCGTGGAAATAGATTAACCGGTATGCGGTTGGTACGCAGTTGCTCGGATAATCGACGTTCCACTGTGATTACTTTAATGAACTAAGTTAATAAATTAGTTTATTGAATTAACTTATTATTTAATTAGATTAATCAATATTTCATTTAATTTATTAATAATTATTTATAAAAGTCCATTAATAATCGTAGCTTGTTACAATTCGTCAATATATAGTTTATGTTACAATAAAAATGTGTCATTAGTGGCATAATAAAAATCATTAGTAGCGTATTTTTTAACTCGATAATTGTGGTAATATAACGACTACAAAAGAATATGTGTTCCGTAGTTTGGCAGTGATTCATCTTATGAACGGAGGCGATTAATCTTGACGCAAACATGCCATATCAAATGTACATCCCAAATGTGAAGAGTTATTACTACTGGAAACAGCTTTACAATGGGTCTAAAGCTAGTTGATGTATAGTGCCATCTAGGATTACAATGTTCCACGCGCTAGGGCCTGCACGGGGTCACGAACCTTCGAGACGTTATGATATCGATCATTGTCACTTTTGGGGGTGTAATTTTCTTGAGCTCATCTACCTTTCACCTTATTGATTTGGACAGATCAATGCAGCGAAACAACGTTCAATACATTGCTACTGTTCGAACCATCAATCCATTAGTATTTACGCAGGATAGTTATGTTACGGGTTTCCTCGCACATGAAGTTTCATGCTGTAGATCCTCTTTTTGCTATAACATAAGCCACGCATTGTTTAATACGGTGCATGGTAAAATGTAATTAAATGATGCACTAAAACTGGTTAGGGTTGCTGACGCTTTGCCTCACACTTGATCTATTTACAGTGATGTACAAATCAACATCGACAGGGGAAACACGCACTGACGTGAAGCAGAGTTTCAACTAAAAGTGAATAAGAAATGATAAAAAGTTAAACTTTTCCACAGGGAGACCATCCGAAATGGATAATTGTACAGCTCCCGCCGGGTTCGGTTTCGTATTCGCAGGGATCGTTTGTACCTTACTGTGGCCGGATAGGTTATTGCGTGCCTGTAGGCATTGCTGTTTGCGTACCGATAATGTATGAAGCAATTAAACGCCGAACAGCTGGTTGATGTCCTTCCCGATTGTATAACGTTATTGCCTTTTTTTTTTGTATTTAATTAAGTATCGAAGGAAACGGTCACTTCCGGCATCTATCCGGGTTTGCAGGTGGATTCCATGCGTAATTCATGTGCAATAAATACATCGTCATGGCTGTAGGACGGAAGAAAATAATTGAACCCATTGTTTTGTGGTGTCCCTTTTTGTTTTTTGTTTTGCATACAGGAATGTCGAAGCTGAATATCCATTATAGGAATGAGTTTCAGAACAGTTGTGAAAGCACCTTATATCAGAATTTGTTTGCATGAGGTATCTCAATAAAATTGAGCTCTGTTCGATTGATGTGTAATTTATGAACTAAGCTATTTTTCTTCTCCTCCACCCTCTCCTCCTTCTTCGTCTTATTGTTATTATTCTTCATTTTCTTCTTCTTTCTCATTTTTTTTTCTTCTGTCTCTTTCTCTACCTCGTTTTCTTCTTATTTCTCATATTCTTTCTTTTATTCTTCGTCTTCATCTTCATGTTCTTCTTGTTTTTTTCTCTTTCTTCCTCATATTCTTCATTTTCTTCTTCTTATTTTATAGATACAACAACCTGAAGAGACCTGGGTCTGCTGTTTCTAGCTTCCTTTGAATTTTTGCTGCTATCAATACCACCAATAAGCCGTTCTGTCCTTGGAAATGTTACTGTTTCTAATGAGGACACTCGAGAGAACGTCTTTTTCAAGCCAATCTTGAACTATTATTCAGTTTTAATGCCATAAAAATTCCACACGGTCCAATGAATGATTCAGATGATTTGAGAATCAACATGAGATAGGGAAAATACACCACAAACTCATATAATTTGCAGCTTCTATGCAGTAAGGAGTACTTTTGTTTATATTTAACAGATTACTTTTTTCAAAACATTGTCTTCTCTGCGATACAAAACCTACCCTTTTTATGGTTGCAGTATTTCTTTTGCCCGCAGACTCATAGAAGTTTCGTTTGCATGCAGAAGACACAGTTCAGTGAAAACTTTGAACCCAAAATAAGCGTGTCTTTAAGGTCGCCCCGTAAGACTTCTTCTTCTGTGTCACACTTTCCGAAATGGTTTTGGAGGTTAGGTTTTTGTAAGGTTTTAGAGTCAAATAAAAAAAGAGCAAATTGACAAAAAAAAACAACTTCATCCAACCATTCGGCATGCATAAGTCAAACAAGCAAGCTTGTGATTGGTTGAGCGTAAATTGTTCTGGCCAGCTTCTACCCTCCGCATGTCTATCGTACGTGTACACCAAATAAATTTAACACTTGTCTACGGATATCGGAGCGCGGTTCGTATAAACTGCATCGTAAATCATGTCCACACACACACATACAGAGCGATGTAACATAACTGGAGCATTATTGATAGAGTAGTAATATTCTCAAGCGGAAAGGGAATGCAGTGGCGAACTCGCAAAACTCTGCTGACGTTGACAGCCCGACTATCTTACTGACCAACGCCAGAAAACCAACCGAAAAAAAAAGAAACTCCTGCCCCACCCGGAACATTCACTCTCACAAAGCAACGGTCATGAGGCAGGCAAGCGTAAAGCAACACCCCTTTCGCCGACCGATCGGCCATTGCCCCGGTGAGATGGGAAATGTGAGTCGACGGTGCGGAAGGAAAGTTGATTGTGATGAATGACCCATTAAAATATGTTACGCTTGGCTGCAGGAATTTTGTCCATTTCTGCCCCAGCGTGCACACACACACACACACTCAGAGGCATTAAAATGCAGCGCAGATCGGAAGGACATCAGAAGTGATTTAAGGGATTGTAGGCGACCGGCCATGTTGCTTTGGTTACAAATGGGAAGGAGCCACCTTTGGCGCGTCGTGAATGTGTGGTGTAAACATCAAACGTCAATTACATTGGCCCTTGTCCGACCATACCGAGAATAAACGTCTGGAAGAAGTGACACGTTATTGTTCTGAGGCCAGGCGCATGCCTGCCGGTACCTGGTAAATTAGAACCATTTCTAATGTATACATTTCTCTGTGACAACTTTGCTGAATAACACATGTATAATGATGGGTTGAAAACAAAGTTTATGAAACAGAGAAAACCAAACTACAAACGATTTAAAAGCACCGTAAAAACAGCTTTAAAACAATCGGTTGTGGAAAGTTCTAGGATGGTTTAAACTTTTCAAACAATGCGTAGCCGAGTTCATTCGTATTCCAAGAAGGAGCGCGAAGTGTTCAAACACCGTTAAACTGTTTGCATAGTTGGGTTTATTAGTGTCGAGGTGCATAACTTACAGGCCCGGTTCGTTGAGCTAGTGTGGATGGAACACACTTTAAACCGGGGAGCTTTCGGTCCTTTTGTTTTCTGGTTGAGTTGGGTCGTTCGGTGTCAATGGACAATGAGCTCGTTTGTCTAACGCGGTACACAACAGTAAGATCAATGAACCACAGTAATAATACACAAAGAAATGCGATACTAAATGGTCATTTGAAGCGTTTGCATGTATTTCCCACAAAAAAGACTCGCATTCAAATTTTTGCTCAAAAGTCTGTGATTTATACAATGGAGGCGCCCAGTACTTGGTGCAAATCGTACATGAAACCTTTATTTACAATGGAAAAATGTAAAATTTCTCTACTTTTCTTAAAGTAATTGTTGATAAATTATGCTAATTTTGTGCAATTAGCATCCTAATTATTGCAATCTACTTTTAGAAGTTGACCTGTTTCGATTAAGATGAATATGATGGAGGCGCCCAGTACATCATACTTTCAACAACCCTTGAAAACACTTTAATACAGTAAATGAAACGCAAATAGTAACCTGCTCAGTGTGATTGTAAAGGTCTACAAGTTTAGGGTAAAATGTCAGTCCTATTTAATTGTGTCGTACGACGGCTTGATCCAAAAAGTTCTACGACTCTGCTGTCACTGCCTCCCTGACCTGCCCTTCCACTGTTGTTACCTGTTGCAACAGGTGTGCGAGAACCATTTCGACTCGTTGACTTCCGGACAGTGGTTGCAAACAGAGCCGTTCGTGGAAGTATTTGTCACGTGACCGGTTTGTGCACCAAGT